>NW_027553721.1:0-32338 GCF_045843805.1 Urocitellus parryii
TCTCAGCAAACATTTTTTCACCCCAATATTGATGATACCTGCAGGTAATGATCAGTACACCAGTCCCACTTGGCTCACCAAATTTCGTTCTTCTAGGTTAAACCGTTCCTTTGCAGTAACCGTTTCCATGTTTAGGTTTCACTCTATTTTCTCCTATATGGATACATGTAGTTGGAACTCTAAATCAAACACGGTTTGTGCTAGCTCTTTGAAACTTGGGACAATAATGTAGTTCCTAGTTCTATCCCTATGGTTTGTGTCCTATTGAAGTAGCCCCAAGCAGAGACTGACGAGAATCACATTCATTGAAAGGGGATGCCAAGCTTCCAAAAAACTACGAGTTTCCTGAAATCTCAGCAAACATTTTTTCACCCTATCTTGATGATACTGGCAGGTAATGATCAGTACACCAGTCCCACTTGGCTCACCAAATTTCGTTCTTCTAGGTTAAACCGTTCCTTTGCAGTAACCGTTTTCATGATTAGGTTTCACTCTGTTTTCTCCTATATGGATACATGTATTTGGAACTCTAAATCAAACACAGTTTGAGCTAGCTCTTTGAAACTTGGCACAAAAAATATAGTTCCAAGATCTATCGCTATGGTTTGTGTCCTATGGAAGTAGCCCCAAGCAGAGACTGGCGAGAATCACATTCATTCAAAGGGTTGCCAAGCTTCCAAAAAAGTACGAGTTTCCTGAAATCTCAGCAAACATTTTTTCACCCAATCTTGATGATACTGGCAGGTAATGATAACTACACCAATCCCACTTGGCTCACCAAATTTCGTTCTTCTAGGATAAACCGTTCCTTTGCAGTAAACGTTTTCATGTTTAGGTTTCACTCTGTTTTCTCCTATATGGATAAATGTAGTTGGAACTCTAAATCAAACACGGTTTGTGCTAGCTCTTTGAAACTTGGCACAATAATGTAGTTCCAAGTTCTATCGCTATGGTTTGTGTCCTATTGAAGTAGCCCCAAGCAGAGACTGACGAGAATCACATTCATTGAAAGGGGTTGCCAAGCTTCCAAAAAACTACGAGTTTCCTGAAATCTCAGCAAACATTTTTCACCCAATCTTGATGATACTGGCAGGTAATGATAAGTACACCAATCCCACTTGGCTCACCAAATTTCGTTCTTCTAGGAAAAACCGTTCATTTGCAGTAACCGTTTACATGTTTAGGTTTCACTCTGTTTTCTCCTATATGGATAAATGTATTTGGAACTCTAAAACAAACACGGTTTGTGCTAGCTCTTTGAAACTTGGCACAATAGTGTAGTTCCAAGTTCTATCGCTATGGTTTGTGTCCTATTGAAGTAGCCCCAAGCAGAGACTGACGAGAATCACATTCATTGAATGGGGTTGCCAACCTTCCAAAAAACTACGAGTTTCTTGAAATCTCAGCAAACATTTTTTCACCCTATATTGATGATACTTGCTGGTAAGGATCAGTACACCAGTCCCACTTGGCTCACCAAATTTCGTTCCTCTAGGTTAAACCGTTCCTTTGCAGTAACCGTTTTCATGTTTAGGTTTCACTCTGTTTTCTCCTATATGGATACATGTAGTTGTAACTCTAAATCAAACACGGTTTGTGCTAACTCTTTGAAACTTGGCACAATAATGTAGTTCCAAGTTCTATCGCTATGGTTTGTGTCCTATGGAAGTAGCCCCAAGCAGAGACTGACGAGAATCACTTTCATTGAATGGGGTTGCCAAGCTTCCAAAAAACTACGAGTTTCCTGAAACCTCAGCAAACATTTTTTCACCCAATATTGATGATACCTGCAGGTAATGATCAGTACACCAGTCCCACTTGGCTCACCAAATTTCGTTCTTCTTGGTTAAACCGTTCATTTGCAGTAACCGTTTTCATGTTTAGGTTTCACTCTATTTTCTCCTATATGGATACATGTATTTGGAACTCTAAATCAAACACGGTTTGTGCTAGCTCTTTGAAACGTGGGACAATAATGTAGTTCCTAGTTCTATCACTATGGTTTGTGTCCTATAGAAGTAGCCCCAAGCAGAGACTGACGAGAATCATATTCATTGAAAGGGGATGCCAAGCTTCCAAAAAACTACGAGTTTCCTGAAATCTCAGCAAACATTTTTTCACCCAATATTGATGATACTTGCAGGTAATGATCAGTACACCAGTCCCACTTGGCTCACCAAATTTCGTTCTTCTAGGTTAAACTGATCCTTTGCAGTAACCGTTTTCATGATTAGGTTTCACTCTATTTTCTCCTATATGGATACATGTAGTTGGAACTCTAAATCAAACACGGTTTGAGCTAGCTCTTTGAAACTTGGCATAAAAATGTAGTTCCAAGTTCTATCACTATGGTTTGTCCTATGGAAGTAGCCCCAAGCAGAGACTGGCGAGAATCACATTCATTCAAAGGGTTGCCAAGCTTCCAAAAAACTACGAGTTTCCTGAAATCTCAGCAAACATTTTTTCACCCAATATTGATGATACTTGCAGGTAATGATCAGTACACCAATCCCAATTGGCTCACCAAATTTCGTTCTTCTAGGTTAAACCGTTCCTTTGCAGTAACCCTTTTCATGTTTAGGTTTCACTCTGTTTTCTCCTATATGGATACATGTAGTTGGAACTCTAAATCAAACACGGTTTGTGCTAGCTCTTTGAAACTTGGGACAATAATGTAGTTCCTAGTTCTATCGCTATGGTTTGTGTCCTATTGAAGTAGCCCCAAGCAGAGACTGACGAGAATCACATTCATTGAAAGGGATGCCAAGCTTCCAAAAAACTACGAGTTTCCTGAAATCTCAGCAAACATTTTTTCACCCAATCTTGATGATACTGGCAGGTAATGATCAGTACACCAGTCCCACTTGGCTCAACAAATTTCGTTCTTCTAGGTTAAACCGTTCCTTTGCAGTAACCGTTTTCATGATTAGGTTTCACTCTGTTTTCTCCTATATGGATACATGTAGTTGGAACTCTAAATCAAACACGGTTTGAGGTAGCTCTTTGAAACGTGGCACAAAAATGTAGTTCCAAATTCTATCACTATGGTTTGTGTCCTATGGAAGTAGCGCCAAGCAGAGACTGACGAGAATCACATTCATTGAAAGGTTTTCCAAGCTTCCAAAAAACTACGAGTTTCCTGAAATCTCAGCAAACATTTTTCACCCAATCTTGATGATACCTGCAGGTAATGATCAGTACACCAATCCCACTTGGCTCACCAAATTTCGTTCTTCTAGGTTAAACCGTTCCTTTGCAGTAACCCTTTTCATGTTTAGGTTTCATTCTGTTTTCTCCTATATGGATAAATGTAGTTGGAACTCTAAATCAAACACGGTTTGTGCTAGCTCTTTGAAACTTGGGACAATAATGTAGTTCCTAGTTCTATCGCTATGGTTTGTGTCCTATTGAAGTAGCCCCAAGCAGAGACTGACGAGAATCACATTCATTGAAAGGGGATGCCAAGCTTCCAAAAAACTACGAGTTTCCTGAAATCTCAGCAAACATTTTTTCAACCCTATCTTGATGATACTGGCAGGTAATGATCAGTACACGAGTCCCACTTGGCTCACCAAATTTCGTTCTTCTAGGTTAAACCGTTCCTTTGCAGTCACCGTTTTCATGATTAGGTTTCACTCTGTTTTCTCCTATATGGATACATGTAGTTGGAACTCTAAATCAAACACGGTTGAGCTAGCTCTTTGAAACTTGGCACAAAAATGTAGTTCCAAGTTCTATCGCTATGGTTTGTGTCCTATGGAAGTAGCCCCAAGCAGAGACTGGCGAGAATCACATTCATTCAAAGGGTTGCCAAGCTTCCAAAAATGTACGAGTTTCCTGAAATCTCAGCAAACATTTTTTCACCCAATCTTGATGATACTGGCAGGTAATGATAAGTACACCAATCCCACTTGGCTAACCAAATTTCGTTCTTCTAGGATAAACAGTTCCTTTGCAGTAACCGTTTTCATGTTTAGGTTTCACTCTGTTTTCTCCTATATGGATAAATGTATTTGGAACTCTAAATCAAACAAGGTTTGTGCTAGCTCTTTGAAACTTGGCACAATAATGTAGTTCCAAGTTCTATCGCTATGGTTTGTGTCCTATTGAAGTAGCCCCAAGCAGAGACTGGCGAGAATCACATTCATTCAAAGGGTTGCCAAGCTTCCAAAAAACTACGAGTTTCCTGAAATCTCAGCAAACATTTTTTCACCCAATCTTATGATACTTGCAGGTAATGATCAGTACACCATTCCCACTTGGCTCACCAAATTTCGTTCTTCTAGGTTAAACCGTTCCTTTGCAGTAACCCTTTTCATTTTTAGGTTTCACTCTGTTTTCTCCTATATGGATACATGTAGTTGGAACTCTAAATCAAACACGGTTTGTGCTAGCTCTTTGAATCTTGGGACAATAATGTAGTTCCTAGTTCTATCGCTATGGTTTGTGTCCTATTGAAGTAGCCCCAAGCAGAGACTGACGAGAATCACATTCATTGAAAGGGGATGCCAAGCTTCCAAAAAACTACGAGTTTCCTGAAATCTCAGCAAACATTTTTTCACCCTATCTTGATGATACTGGCAGGTAATGATCAGTACACCAGTCCCACTTGGCTCACCAAATTTCGTTCTTCTAGGTTAAACCGTTCCTTTGCAGTAACCGTTTTCATGATTAGGTTTCACTCTGTTTTCTCCTATATGGATACATGTAGTTGGAACTCTAAATCAAACACGGTTTGAGCTAGCTCTTTGAAACTTGGCAGAAAAATGTAGTTCCAAGTTCTATCGCTATGGTTTGTGTCCTATGGAAGTAGCCCCAAGCAGAGACTGGGGAGAATCACATTCATTCAAAGGGTTGCCAAGCTTCCAAAAAAGTACGAGTTTCCTGAAATCTCAGCAAACATTTTTTCACCCAATCTTGATGATACTGGCAGGTAATGATAAGTACACCAATCCCACTTGGCTCACCAAATTTCGTTCTTCTAGGATAAACCGTTCCTTTGCAGTAACCGTTTTCATGTTTAGGTTTCACTCTGTTTTCTCCTATATGGATACATGTATTTGGAACTCTAAATCAAACACGGTTTGTGCTAGCTCTTTGAAACTTGGCACAATAATGTAGTTCCAAGTTCTATCGCTATGGTTTGTGTCCTATTGAAGTAGCCCCAAGCAGAGACTGACGAGAATCACATTCATTGAATGGGGTTGCCAAGCTTCCAAAAAACTACGAGTTTCCTGAAATCTCAGCAACCACTTTTTCACCCAATATTGATGATACTTGCTGGTAAGGATCAGTACACCAGTCCCACTTGGCTCACCAAATTTCGTTCTTCTAGGTTAAACCGTTCCTTTGCAGTAACCGTTTTCATGTTTAGGTTTCACTCTGTTTTATCCTTTATGGATACATGTAGTTGTAACTCTAAATCAAACACGGTTTGTGCTAGCTCTTTGAAACTTGGGGACAATAATGTAGTTCCTAGTTCTATCGCTATGGTTTGTGTCCTATTGAAGTAGCCCCAAGCAGAGACTGACGAGAATCATATTCATTGAAATGGGATGCCAAGCTTCCAAAAATCTACGAGTTTCCTGAAATCTCAGCAAACATTTTTTCACCCAATATTGATGATACTTGCAGGTAATGATCAGTACACCAGTCCCACTTGGCTCAACCAAATTTCGTTCTTCTAGGTTAAACTGATCCTTTGCAGTAACCGTTTTCATGATTAGGTTTCACTCTATTTTCTCCTATATGGATACATGTATTTGGAACTCTAAATCAAACACGGTTTGAGCTAGCTCTTTGAAACTTGGCATAAAAATGTAGTTCCAAGTTCTATCGTTATGGTTTGTGTCCTATGGAAGTAGCCCCAAGCAGAGACTGGCGAGAATCACATTCATTCAAAGGGTTGCCAAGCTTCCAAAAAACTACGAGTTTCCTGAAATCTCAGCAAACATTTTTTCACCCAATATTGATGATACTTGCTGGTAATGATCAGTACACCAATCCCACTAGGCTCACCAAATTTCGTTCTTCTAGGTTAAACCGTTCCTTTGCAGTAACCCTTTTCATGTTTTAGGTTTCACTCTGTTTTCTCCTATATGGATAAATGTATTTGGAACTCTAAATCAAACACGGTTTGTGCTAGCTCTTTGAAACTTGGCACAATAATGTAGTTCCAAGTTCTATCGCTATGGTTTGTGTCCTATTGAAGTAGCCCCAAGCAGAGACTGACGAGAATCACTTTCATTGAATGGGGTTGCCAAGCTTCCAAAAAACTACGAGTTTCCTGAAATCTCAGCAAACATTTTTTCACCCAATATTGATGATATCTGCAGGTAATGATCAGTACACCAGTCCCACTTGGCTCACCAAATTTCGTTCTTCTAGGTTAAACCGTTCCTTTGCAGTAACCGTTTTCATGTTTAGGTTTCACTCTATTTTCTCCTATATGGATACATGTAGTTGGAACTCTAAATCAAACACGGTTTGTGCTAGCTCTTTGAAACTTGTCACAATAATGTAGTTCCAAGTTCTATCGCTATGGTTTGTGTCCTATTGAAGTAGCCCCAAGCAGAGACTGACGAGAATCACATTCATTGAAAGGGGTTGCCAAGCTTCCAAAAAACTACGAGTTTCCTGAAATCTCAGCAAACATTTTTTCACCCAATCTTGATGATACTGGCAGGTAATGATAAGTACACCAATCCCACTTGGCTCACCAAATTTCGTTCTTCTAGGAAAAACCGTTCATTTGCAGTAACCGTTTTCATGTTTAGGTTTCACTCTGTTTTCTCCTATATGGATAAATGTATTTGGAACTCTAAAACAAACACGGTTTGTGCTAGCTCTTTGAAACTTGGCACAATAGTGTAGTTCCAAGTTCTATCGCTATGGTTTGTGTCCTATTGAAGTAGCCCCAAGCAGAGACTGACGAGAATCACATTCATTGAATGGGTTGCCAACCTTCCAAAAAACTACGAGTTTCCTGAAATCTCAGCAAACATTTTTTCACCCAATATTGATGATACTTGCTGGTAAGGATCAGTACACCAGTCCCACTTGGCTCACCAAATTTCGTTCCTCTAGGTTAAACCGTTCCTTTGCAGTAACCGTTTTCATGTTTAGGTTTCACTCTGTTTTCTCCTATATGGATACATGTAGTTGTAACTCTAAATCAAACACGCTTTGTGCTAACTCTTTGAAACTTGGCACAATAATGTAGTTCCAAGTTCTATCGCTATGGTTTGTGTCCTATGGAAGTAGCCCCAAGCAGAGACTGACGAGAATCACTTTCATTGAATGGGGATGCCAAGCTTCCAAAAAACTACGAGTTTCCTGAAATCTCAGCAAACATTTTTTCACCCAATATTGATGATACCTGCAGGTAATGATCAGTACACCAGTCCCACTTGGCTCACCAAATTTCGTTCTTCTAGGTTAAACCGTTCCTTTGCAGGAACCGTTTTCATGTTTAGGTTTCACTCTATTTTCTCCTATATGGATACATGTAGTTGGAACTCTAAATCAAACACGGTTTGTGCTAGCTCTTTGAAACTTGGGACAATAATGTAGTTCCTAGTTCTATCGCTATGGTTTGTGTCCTATTGAAGTAGCCCCAAGCAGAGACTGACGAGAATCACATTCATTGAAAGGGGATGCCAAGCTTCCAAAAAACTACGAGTTTCCTGAAATCTCAGCAAACATTTTTTCACCCAATCTTGATGATACTGGCAGGTAATGATAAGTACACCAATGCCACTTGGCTCACCAAATTTCGTTCTTCTAAGAAAAACCATTCCTTTGCAGTAACCGTTTGCATGTTTAGGTTTCATTCTGTTTTCTCCTATATGGATAAATGTAGTTGGAACTCTAAATCAAACACGGTTTGTGCTAGCTCTTTGAAACTTGGCACAATAATGTAGTTCCAAGTTCTATCGCTATGGTTTGTGTCCTATTGAAGTAGCCCCAAGCAGAGACTGACGAGAATCACATTCATTGAAAGGGGTTGCCAAGCTTCCAAAAAACTACGAGTTTCCTGAAATCTCAGCAAACATTTTTTCACCCAATCTTGATGATACTGGCAGGTAATGATAAGTACACCAATCCCACTTGGCTCACCAAATTTCGTTCTTCTAGGTTAAACCGTTCCTTTGCAGTAACCGTTTTCATGTTTAGGTTTCACTCTGTTTTCTCCTATTTGGATACATGTAGTTGTAACTCTAAATCAAACACGGTTTGTGCTAGCTCTTTGAAATTGGGACAATAATGTAGTTCCTAGTTCTATCGCTATGGTTTGTGTCCTATTGAAGTAGCCCCAAGCAGTGACTGACGAGAATCATATTCATTGAAAGGGGATGACAAGCTTCCAAAAAACTACGAGTTTCCTGAAATCTCAGCAAATATTTTTTCACCCAATCTTGATGATACTTCCAGGAAATGATCAGTACACCAGTCCCACTTGGCTCACCAAATTTCGCTCTTCTCGGTTAAACCGTACCTTTGCAGTAACCGTTTTCATGTTTAGGTTTCACTCTGTTTTCTCCTATATGGATACATGTAGTTGGAACTCTAAATCAAACACGGTTTGTGCTAGCTCTTTGAAACTTGGGACAATAATGTAGTTCCTAGTTCTATCGCTATGGTTTGTGTCCTATTGAAGTAGCCCCAAGCAGAGACTGACGAGAATCACATTCATTGAAAGGGGATGCCAAGCTTCCAAAAAACTACGAGTTTCCTGAAATCTCAGCAAACATTTTTTCACCCAATCTTGATGATACTGGCAGGGAATGATCAGTACACCAGTCCCACTTGGCTCACCAAATTTCGTTCTTCTAGGTTAAACCGTTCCTTTGCAGTAACCGTTTTCATGATTAGGTTTCACTCTGTTTTCTCCTATATGGATACATGTAGTTGGAACTCTAAATCAAACACGGTTTGAGCTAGCTCTTTGAAACGTGGCACAAAAATGTAGTTCCAAGTTCTATCGCTATGGTTTGTGTCCTATGGAAGTAGCCCCAGGCAGAGACTGGCGAGAATCACATTCATTCAAAGGGTTGCCAAGCTTCCAAAAAAGTACGAGTTTCCTGAAATCTCAGCAAACATTTTTTCACCCAATCTTGATGATACTGGCAGGTAATGATAAGTACACCAATCCCACTTGGCTCACCAAATTTCGTTCTTCTAGGATAAACCGTTCCTTTGCAGTAACCGTTTTCATGTTTAGGTTTCATTCTGTTTTCTCCTATATGGATAAATGTAGTTGGAACTCTAAATCAAACACGGTTTGTGCTAGCTCTTTGAAACTTGGCACAATAATGTAGTTCCAAGTTCTATCGCTATGGTTTGTGTCCTATTGAAGTAGCCCCAAGCAGAGACTGACGAGAATCACATTCATTGAAAGGGGTTGCCAAGCTTCCAAAAAACTACGAGTTTCCTGAAATCTCAGCAAACATTTTTTCACCCAATCTTGATGATACTTGCTGGTAATGATCAGTACACCAATCCCACTTGGCTCACCAAATTTCGTTCTTCTAGGTTAAACCGTTCCTTTGCAGTAACCGTTTTCATGTTTAGGTTTCACTCTGTTTTCTCCTATTTGGATACATGTAGTTGTAACTCTAAATCAAACACGGTTTGTGCTAGCTCTTTGAAACTTGGGACAATAATGTAGTTCCTAGTTCTATCGCTATGGTTTGTGTCCTATTGAAGTAGCCCCAAGCAGAGACTGACGAGAATCATATTCATTGAAAGGGGATGACAAGCTTCCAAAAAACTACGAGTTTCCTGAAATCTCAGCAAACATTTTTTCACCCAATATTGATGATACTTGCAGGTAATGATCAGTACACCAGTCCCACTTGGCTCACCAAATTTCGTTCTTCTAGGTTAAACTGATCCTTTGCAGTAACCGTTTTCATGATTAGGTTTCACCCTATTTTCTCCTATATGGATACATGTAGTTGGAACTCTAAATCAAACACGGTTTGAGCTAGCTCTTTGAAACTTGGCATAAAAATGTAGTTCCAAGTTCTATCGCTATGGTTTGTGTCCTATGGAAGTAGCCCCAAGCAGAGACTGGCGAGAATCACATTCAGTCAAAAGGTTGCCAAGCTTCCAAAAAACTACGAGGTTCCTGAAATCTCAGCAACCATTTTTTCACCCAATATTGATGATACTTGCAGGTAATGATCAGTACACCAATCCCACTTGGCTCACCAAATTTCGTTCTTCTAGGTTAAACCGTTCCTTTGCAGTAACCCTTTTCATGTTTAGGTTTCACTCTGTTTTCTCCTATATGGATACATGTAGTTGGAACTCTAAATCAAACATGGTTTGTGCTAGCTCTTTGAAACTTGGGACAATAATGTAGTTCCTAGTTCTATCGCTATGGTTTGTGTCCTATTGAAGTAGCCCCAAGCAGAGACTGACGAGAATCACATTCATTGAAAGGGGATGCCAAGCTTCCAAAAAACTACGAGTTTCCTGAAATCTCAGCAAACATTTTTTCACCCAATCTTGATGATACTGGCAGGGAATGATCAGTACACCAGTCCCACTTGGCTCACCAAATTTCGTTCTTCTAGGTTAAACCGTTCCTTTGCAGTAACCGTTTTCATGATTAGGTTTCACTCTGTTTTCTCCTATATGGATACATGTAGTTGGAACTCTAAATCAAACACGGTTTGAGCTAGCTCTTTGAAACGTGGCACAAAAATGTAGTTCCAAGTTCTATCGCTATGGTTTGTGTCCTATGGAAGTAGCCCCAGGCAGAGACTGGCGAGAATCACATTCATTCAAAGGGTTGCCAAGCTTCCAAAAAAGTACGAGTTTCCTGAAATCTCAGCAAACATTTTTTCACCCAATCTTGATGATACTGGCAGGTAATGATAAGTACACCAATCCCACTTGGCTCACCAAATTTCGTTCTTCTAGGATAAACCGTTCCTTTGCAGTAACCGTTTTCATGTTTAGGTTTCATTCTGTTTTCTCCTATATGGATAAATGTAGTTGGAACTCTAAATCAAACACGGTTTGTGCTAGCTCTTTGAAACTTGGCACAATAATGTAGTTCCAAGTTCTATCGCTATGGTTTGTGTCCTATGGAAGTAGCCCCAAGCAGAGACTGACGAGAATCACATTCATTGAAAGGGGTTGCCAAGCTTCCAAAAAACTACGAGTTTCCTGAAATCTCAGCAAACATTTTTTCACCCAATCTTGATGATACTGGCAGGTAATGATAAGTACACCAATCCCACTTGGCTCACCAAATTTCGTTCTTCTAGGTTAAACCGTTCCTTTGCAGTAACCCTTTTCATGTTTAGGTTTCACTCTGTTTTCTCCTATATGGATACATGTAGTTGTAACTCTAAATCAAACACGGTTTGTGCTAGCTCTTTGAAACTTGGGACAATAATGTAGTTCCTAGTTCTATCGCTATGGTTTGTGTCCTATTGAAGTAGCCCCAAGCAGAGACTGACGAGAATCATATTCATTG
Source organism: Urocitellus parryii (assembly GCF_045843805.1). Lineage (NCBI taxonomy): Eukaryota > Metazoa > Chordata > Mammalia > Rodentia > Sciuridae > Urocitellus > Urocitellus parryii. The sequence goes on from NW_027553721.1 coordinate 11,495, forward strand.
AAAGGGGATGCCAAGCTTCCAAAAAACTACGAGTTTCCTGAAATCTCAGCAAACATTTTTTCACCCAATATTGATGATACTTGCAGGTAATGATCAGTACACCAGTCCCACTTTTCTCACCAAATTTCGTTCTTCTAGGTTAAACTGATCCTTTGCAGTAACCGTTTTCATGATTAGGTTTCACTCTATTTTCTCCTATATGGATACATGTAGTTGGAACTCTAAATCAAACCCGGTTTGAGCTAGCTCTTTGAAACTTGGCATAAAAATGTAGTTCCAAGTTCTATCGCTATGGTTTGTGTCCTATGGAAGTAGCCCCAAGCAGAGACTGGCGAGAATCACATTCATTCAAAGGGTTGCCAAGCTTCCAAAAAACTACGAGTTTCCTGAAATCTCAGCAAACATTTTTTCACCCAATATTGTTGATACTTGCAGGTAATGATCAGTACACCAATCCCACTTGGCTCACCAAATTTCGTTCTTCTAGGTTAAACCGTTCCTTTGCAGTAACCCTTTTCATGTTTAGGTTTCACTCTGTTTTCTCCTATATGGATACATGTAGTTGGAACTCTAAATCAAACACGGTTTGTGCTAGCTCTTTGAAACTTGGCACAATAATGTAGTTCCTAGTTCTATCGCTATGGTTTGTGTCCTATTGAAGTAGCCACAAGCAGAGACTGACGAGAATCACATTCATTGAAAGGGGATGCCAAGCTTCCAAAAAACTACGAGTTTCCTGAAATCTCAGCAAACATTTTTTCACCCAATCTTGATGATACTGGCAGGGAATGATCAGTACACCAGTCCCACTTGGCTCACCAAATTTCGTTCTTCTAGGTTAAACCGTTCCTTTGCAGTAACCGTTTCATGATTAGGTTTCACTCTGTTTTCTCCTATATGGATACATGTAGTTGGAACTCTAAATCAAACACGGTTTGAGCTAGCTCTTTGAAACGTGGCACAAAAATGTAGTTCCAAGTTCTATCGCTATGGTTTGTGTCCTATGGAAGTAGCCCCAGGCAGAGACTGGCGAGAATCACATTCATTCAAAGGGTTGCCAAGCTTCCAAAAAAGTACGAGTTTCCTGAAATCACAGCAAACATTTTTTCACCCAATCTTGATGATACTGGCAGGTAATGATAAGTACACCAATCCCACTTGGCTCACCAAATTTCGTTCTTCTAGGATAAACCGTTCCTTTGCAGTAACCGTTTTCATGTTTAGGTTTCATTCTGTTTTCTCCTATATGGATAAATGTAGTTGGAACTCTAAATCAAACACGCTTTGTGCTAGCTCTTTGAAACTTGGCACAATAATGTAGTTCCAAGTTCTATCGCTATGGTTTGTGTCCTATTGAAGTAGCCCCAAGCAGAGACTGACGAGAATCACATTCATTGAAAGGGGTTGCCAAGCTTCCAAAAAACTACGAGTTTCCTGAAATCTCAGGAAACATTTTTTCACCCAATATTGATGATACTTGCTGGTAAGGATCAGTACACCAGTCTCACTTGGATCACCAAATTTCGTTCTTCTAGGTTAAACCGTTCCTTTGCAGGAACCGTTTTCATGTTTAGGTTTCACTCTGTTTTCTCCTATATGGATACATGTAGTTGTAACTCTAAATCAAACACGCTTTGTGCTAACACTTTGAAACTTGGCACAATAATGTAGTTCCAAGTTCTATCGCTATGGTTTGTGTCCTATGGAAGTAGCCCCAAGCAGAGACTGACGAGAATCACATTCATTGAAAGGGGATGCCAAGCTTCCAAAAAACTACGAGTTTCCTGAAATCTCAGCAAACATTTTTTCACCCAATCTTGATGATACTGGCAGGGAATGATCAGTACACCAGTCCCACTTGGCTCACCAAATTTCGTTCTTCTAGGTTAAACCGTTCCTTTGCAGTAACCGTTTTCATGATTAGGTTTCACTCTGTTTTCTCCTATATGGATACATGTAGTTGGAACTCTAAATCAAACACGGTTTGAGCTAGCTCTTTGAAACGTGGCACAAAAATGTAGTTCCAAGTTCTATCGCTATGGTTTGTGTCCTATGGAAGTAGCCCCAAGCAGAGACTGGCGAGAATCACATTCAGTCAAAGGGTTGCCAAGCTTCCAAAAAACTACGAGTTTCCTGAAATCTCAGCAACCATTTTTTCACCCAATATTGATGATACTTGCAGGTAATGATCAGTACACCAATCCCACTTGGCTCACCAAATTTCGTTCTTCTAGGTTAAACCGTTCCTTTGCAGTAACCCTTTTCATGTTTAGGTTTCACTCTGTTTTCTCCTATATGGATACATGTAGTTGGAACTCTAAATCAAACACGGTTTGTGCTAGCACTTTGAAACTTGGGACAATAATGTAGTTCCTAGTTCTATCGCTATGGTTTGTGTCCTATTGAAGTAGCCCCAAGCAGAGACTGACGAGAATCACATTCATTGAAAGGGGATGCCAAGCTTCCAAAAAACTACGAGTTTCCTGAAATCTCAGCAAACATTTTTTCACCCAATCTTGATGATACTGGCAGGGAATGATCAGTACACCAGTCCCACTTGGCTCACCAAATTTCGTTCTTCTAGGTTAAACCGTTCCTTTGCAGTAACCGTTTTCATGATTAGGTTTCACTCTGTTTTCTCCTATATGGATACATGTAGTTGGAACTCTAAATCAAACACGGTTTGAGCTAGCTCTTTGAAACGTGGCACAAAAATGTAGTTCCAAGTTCTATCGCTATGGTTTGTGTCCTATGGAAGTAGCCCCAGGCAGAGACTGGCGAGAATCACATTCATTCAAAGGGTTGCCAAGCTTCCAAAAAAGTACGAGTTTCCTGAAATCTCAGCAAACATTTTTTCACCCAATCTTGATGATACTGGCAGGTAATGATAAGTACACCAATCCCACTTGGCTCACCAAATTTCGTTCTTCTAGGATAAACCGTTCCTTTGCAGTAACCGTTTTCATGTTTAGGTTTCATTCTGTTTTCTCCTATATGGATAAATGTAGTTGGAACTCTAAATCAAACACGCTTTGTGCTAGCTCTTTGAAACTTGGCACAATAATGTAGTTCCAAGTTCTATCGCTATGGTTTGTGTCCTATTGAAGTAGCCCCAAGCAGAGACTGACGAGAATCACATTCATGGAAAGGGGTTGCCAAGCTTCCAAAAAACTACGAGTTTCCTGAAATCTCAGCAAACATTTTTTCACCCAATCTTGATGATACTTGCTGGTAATGATCAGTACACCAGTCCCACTTGGCTCACCAAATTTCGTTCTTCTAGGTTAAACCGTTCCTTTGCAGTAACCGTTTTCATGTTTAGGTTTCACTCTGTTTTCTCCTATATGGATACATGTAGTTGTAACTCTAAATCAAACACGCTTTGTGCTAACTCTTTGAAACTTGGCACAATAATGTAGTTCCAAGTTCTATCGCTATGGTTTGTGTCCTATGGAAGTAGCCCCAAGCAGAGACTGACGAGAATCACATTCATTGAAAGGGGATGCCAAGCTTCCAAAAAACTACGAGTTTCCTGAAATCTCAGCAAACATTTTTTCACCCAATCTTGATGATACTGGCAGGTAATGATCAGCACACCAGTCCCACATGGCTCACCAAATTTCGTTCTTCTAGGTTAAACCGTTCCTTTGCAGTAACCGTTTTCATGATTAGGTTTCACTCTGTTTTCTCCTATATGGATACATGTAGTTGGAACTCTAAATCAAACACGGTTTGAGCTAGCTCTTTGAAACTTGGCACAAAAATGTAGTTCCAAGTTCTATCGCTATGGTTTGTGTCCTATGGAAGTAGCCCCAGGCAGAGACTGGCGAGAATCACATTCATTCAAAGGGTTGCCAAGCTTCCAAAAAAGTACGAGTTTCCTGAAATCTCAGCAAACATTTTTTCACCCAATCTTGATGATACTGGCAGGTAATGATAAGTACACCAATCCCACTTGGCTCACCAAATTTCGTTCTTCTAGGATAAACCGTTCCTTTGCAGTAACCGTTTTCATGTTTAGGTTTCATTCTGTTTTCTCCTATATGGATAAATGTAGTTGGAACTCTAAATCAAACACGGTTTGTGCTAGCTCTTTGAAACTTGGCACAATAATGTAGTTCCAAGTTCTATCGCTATGGTTTGTGTCCTATTGAAGTAGCCCCAAGCAGAGACTGACGAGAATCACATTCATTGAAAGGGGTTGCCAAGCTTCCAAAAAACTACGAGTTTCCTGAAATCTCAGCAAACATTTTTTCACCCAATCTTGATGATACTGGCAGGTAATGATAAGTACACCAATCCCACTTGGCTCACCAAATTTCGTTCTTCTAGGTTAAACCGTTCCTTTGCAGTAACCCTTTTCATGTTTAGGTTTCACTCTGTTTTCTCCTATATGGATACATGTAGTTGTAACTCTAAATCAAACACGGTTTGTGCTAGCTCTTTGAAACTTGGGACAATAATGTAGTTCCTAGTTCTATCGCTATGGTTTGTGTCCTATTGAAGTAGCCCCAAGCAGAGACTGACGAGAATCATATTCATTGAAAGGGGATGCCAAGCTTCCAAAAAACTACGAGTTTCCTGAAATCTCAGCAAACATTTATTCACCCAATATTGATGATACTTGCAGGTAATGATCAGTACACCAGTCCCACTTTTCTCACCAAATTTCGTTCTTCTAGGTTAAACTGATCCTTTGCAGTAACCGTTTTCATGATTAGGTTTCACTCTATTTTCTCCTATATGGATACATGTAGTTGGAACTCTAAATCAAACCCGGTTTGAGCTAGCTCTTTGAAACTTGGCATAAAAATGTAGTTCCAAGTTCTATCGCTATGGTTTGTGTCCTATGGAAGTAGCCCCAAGCAGAGACTGGCGAGAATCACATTCATTCAAAGGGTTGCCAAGCTTCCAAAAAACTACGAGTTTCCTGAAATCTCAGCAAACATTTTTTCACCCAATATTGTTGATACTTGCAGGTAATGATCAGTACACCAATCCCACTTGGCTCACCAAATTTCGTTCTTCTAGGTTAAACCGTTCCTTTCCAGTAACCCTTTTCATGTTTAGGTTTCACTCTGTTTTCTCCTATATGGATACATGTAGTTGGAACTCTAAATCAAACACGGTTTGTGCTAGCTCTTTGAAACTTGGCACAATAATGTAGTTCCTAGTTCTATCGCTATGGTTTGTGTCCTATTGAAGTAGCCACAAGCAGAGACTGACGAGAATCACATTCATTGAAAGGGGATGCCAAGCTTCCAAAAAACTACGAGTTTCCTGAAATCTCAGCAAACATTTTTTCACCCAATCTTGATGATACTGGCAGGGAATGATCAGTACACCAGTCCCACTTGGCTCACCAAATTTCGTTCTTCTAGGTTAAACCGTTCCTTTGCAGTAACCGTTTCATGATTAGGTTTCACTCTGTTTTCTCCTATATGGATACATGTAGTTGGAACTCTAAATCAAACACGGTTTGAGCTAGCTCTTTGAAACGTGGCACAAAAATGTAGTTCCAAGTTCTATCGCTATGGTTTGTGTCCTATGGAAGTAGCCCCAGGCAGAGACTGGCGAGAATCACATTCATTCAAAGGGTTGCCAAGCTTCCAAAAAAGTACGAGTTTCCTGAAATCACAGCAAACATTTTTTCACCCAATCTTGATGATACTGGCAGGTAATGATCAGTACACCAGTCCCACTTGGCTCACCAAATTTCGTTCTTCTAGGATAAACCGTTCCTTTGCAGTAACCGTTTTCATGTTTAGGTTTCATTCTGTTTTCTCCTATATGGATAAATGTAGTTGGAACTCTAAATCAAACACGCTTTGTGCTAGCTCTTTGAAACTTGGCACAATAATGTAGTTCCAAGTTCTATCGCTATGGTTTGTGTCCTATTGAAGTAGCCCCAAGCAGAGACTGACGAGAATCACATTCATTGAAAGGGGTTGCCAAGCTTCCAAAAAACTACGAGTTTCCTGAAATCTCAGGAAACATTTTTTCACCCAATATTGATGATACTTGCTGGTAAGGATCAGTACACCAGTCCCACTTGGATCACCAAATTTCGTTCTTCTAGGTTAAACCGTTCCTTTGCAGGAACCGTTTTCATGTTTAGGTTTCACTCTGTTTTCTCCTATATGGATACATGTAGTTGTAACTCTAAATCAAACACGCTTTGTGCTAACACTTTGAAACTTGGCACAATAATGTAGTTCCAAGTTCTATCGCTATGGTTTGTGTCCTATGGAAGTAGCCCCAAGCAGAGACTGACGAGAATCACTTTCATTGAATGGGGTTGCCAAGCTTCCAAAAAACTACGAGTTTCCTGAAATCTCAGCAAACATTTTTTCACCCAATCTTGATGATACTGGCAGGGAATGATCAGTACACCAGTCCCACTTGGCTCACCAAATTTCGTTCTTCTAGGTTAAACCGTTCCTTTGCAGTAACCGTTTTCATGATTAGGTTTCACTCTGTTTTCTCCTATATGGATACATGTAGTTGGAACTCTAAATCAAACACGGTTTGAGCTAGCTCTTTGAAACGTGGCACAAAAATGTAGTTCCAAGTTCTATCGCTATGGTTTGTGTCCTATGGAAGTAGCCCCAGGCAGAGACTGGCGAGAATCACATTCATTCAAAGGGTTGCCAAGCTTCCAAAAAAGTACGAGTTTCCTGAAATCTCAGCAAACATTTTTTCACCCAATCTTGATGATACTGGCAGGTAATGATAAGTACACCAATCCCACTTGGCTCACCAAATTTCGTTCTTCTAGGATAAACCGTTCCTTTGCAGTAACCGTTTTCATGTTTAGGTTTCATTCTGTTTTCTCCTATATGGATAAATGTAGTTGGAACTCTAAATCAAACACGGTTTGTGCTAGCTCTTTGAAACTTGGCACAATAATGTAGTTCCAAGTTCTATCGCTATGGTTTGTGTCCTATTGAAGTAGCCCCAAGCAGAGACTGACGAGAATCACATTCATTGAAAGGGGTTGCCAAGCTTCCAAAAAACTACGAGTTTCCTGAAATCTCAGCAAACATTTTTTCACCCAATCTTGATGATACTGGCAGGTAATGATAAGTACACCAATCCCACTTGGCTCACCAAATTTCGTTCTTCTAGGTTAAACCGTTCCTTTGCAGTAACCCTTTTCATGTTTAGGTTTCACTCTGTTTTCTCCTATATGGATACATGTAGTTGTAACTCTAAATCAAACACGCTTTGTGCTAGCTCTTTGAAACTTGGCACAATAATGTAGTTCCTAGTTCTATCGCTATGGTTTGTGTCCTATTGAAGTAGCCCCAAGCAGAGACTGACGAGAATCATATTCATTAAAAGGGGATGCCAAGCTTCCAAAAAACTACGAGTTTCCTGAAATCTCAGCAAACATTTTTTCACCCAATATTGATGATACTTGCAGGTAATGATCAGTACACCAGTCCCACTTTTCTCACCAAATTTCGTTCTTCTAGGTTAAACCGATCCTTTGCAGTAACCGTTTTCATGATTAGGTTTCACTCTATTTTCTCCTATATGGATACATGTAGTTGGAACTCTAAATCAAACCCGGTTTGAGCTAGCTCTTTGAAACTTGGCATAAAAATGTAGTTCCAAGTTCTATCGCTATGGTTTGTGTCCTATGGAAGTAGCCCCAAGCAGAGACTGGCGAGAATCACATTCATTCAAAGGGTTGCCAAGCTTCCAAAAAACTACGAGTTTCCTGAAATCTCAGCAAACATTTTTTCACCCAATATTGATGATACTTGCTGGTAAGGATCAGTACACCAGTCCCACTTGGATCACCAAATTTCGTTCTTCTAGGTTAAACCGTTCCTTTGCAGGAACCGTTTTCATGTTTAGGTTTCACTCTGTTTTCTCCTATATGGATACATGTAGTTGTAACTCTAAATCAAACACGCTTTGTGCTAACACTTTGAAACTTGGCACAATAATGTAGTTCCAAGTTCTATCGCTATGGTTTGTGTCCTATGGAAGTAGCCCCAAGCAGAGACTGACGAGAATCACTTTCATTGAATGGGGTTGCCAAGCTTCCAAAAAACTACGAGTTTCCTGAAATCTCAGCAAACATTTTTTCACCCAATCTTGATGATACTGGCAGGGAATGATCAGTACACCAGTCCCACTTGGCTCACCAAATTTCATTCTTCTAGGTTAAACCGTTCCTTTGCAGTAACCGTTTTCATGATTAGGTTTCACTCTGTTTTCTCCTATATGGATACATGTAGTTGGAACTCTAAATCAAACACGGTTTGAGCTAGCTCTTTGAAACTTGGCACAAAAATGTAGTTCCAAGTTCTATCGCTATGGTTTGTGTCCTATGGAAGTAGCCCCAGGCAGAGACTGGCGAGAATCACATTCATTCAAAGGGTTGCCAAGCTTCCAAAAAACTACGAGTTTCCTGAAATCTCAGGAAACATTTTTTCACCCAATATTGATGATACTTGCTGGTAATGATAAGTACACCAATCCCACTTGGCTCACCAAATTTCGTTCTTCTAGGATAAACCGTTCCTTTGCAGTAACCGTTTTCATGTTTAGGTTTCATTCTGTTTTCTCCTATATGGATACATGTAGTTGGAACTCTAAATCAAACACGCTTTGTGCTAACACTTTGAAACTTGGCACAATAATGTAGTTCCAAGTTCTATCGCTATGGTTTGTGTCCTATGGAAGTAGCCCCAAGCAGAGACTGACGAGAATCACTTTCATTGAATGGGGTTGCCAAGCTTCCAAAAAACTACGAGTTTCCTGAAATCTCAGCAAACATTTTTTCACCCAATCTTGATGATACTGGCAGGGAATGATCAGTACACCAGTCCCACTTGGCTCACCAAATTTCGTTCTTCTAGGTTAAACCGTTCCTTTGCAGTAACCGTTTTCATGATTAGGTTTCACTCTGTTTTCTCCTATATGGATACATGTAGTTGGAACTCTAAATCAAACACGGTTTGAGCTAGCTCTTTGAAACTTGGCACAAAAATGTAGTTCCAAGTTCTATCGCTATGGTTTGTGTCCTATGGAAGTAGCCCCAGGCAGAGACTGGCGAGAATCACATTCATTCAAAGGGTTGCCAAGCTTCCAAAAAACTACGAGTTTCCTGAAATCTCAGCAAACATTTTTTCACCCAATCTTGATGATACTTGCTGGTAATGATCAGTACACCAGTCCCACTTGGCTCACCAAATTTCGTTCTTCTAGGTTAAACCGTTCCTTTGCAGGAACCGTTTTCATGTTTAGGTTTCACTCTGTTTTCTCCTATATGGATACATGTAGTTGTAACTCTAAATCAAACACGCTTTGTGCTAACTCTTTGAAACTTGGCACAATAATGTAGTTCCAAGTTCTATCGCTATGGTTTGTGTCCTATGGAAGTAGCCCCAAGCAGAGACTGACGAGAATCACTTTTATTGAATGGGGTTGCCAAGCTTCCAAAAAACTACGAGTTTCCTGAAATCTCAGCAAACATTTTTTCACCCAATCTTGATGATACTTGCAGGTAATGATCAGTACACCAGTCCCACTTGGCTCACCAAATTTCGTTCTTCTAGGTTAAACCGTTCCTTTGCAGTAACCCTTTTCATGTTTAGGTTTCACTCTGTTTTCTCCTATATGGATACATGTAGTTGGAACTCTAAATCAAACACGGTTTGTGCTAGCTCTTTGAAACTTGGGACAATAATGTAGTTCCTAGTTCTATCGCTATGGTTTGTGTCCTATTGAAGTAGCCCCAAGCAGAGACTGACGAGAATCACATTCATTGAAAGGGGATGCCAAGCTTCCAAAAAACTACGAGTTTCCTGAAATCTCAGCAAACATTTTTTCACCCAAACTTGATGATACTGGCAGGTAATGATCAGTACACCAGTCCCACTTGGCTCACCAAATTTCGTTCTTCTAGGTTAAACCGATCCTTTGCAGTAACCGTTTTCATGATTAGGCTTCACTCTATTTTCTCCTATATGGATACATGTAGTTGGAACTCTAAATCAAACACGGTTTGAGCTAGCTCTTTGAAACTTGGCATAAAAATGTAGTTCCAAGTTCTATCGCTATGGTTTGTGTCCTATGGAAGTAGCCCCAAGCAGAGACTCACGAGAATCACATTCATTCAAAGGGTTGCCAAGCTTCCAAAAAACTACGAGTTTCCTGAAATCTCAGCAAACATTTTTTCACCCAATCTTGATGATACTTGCAGGTAATGATCAGTACACAAATCCCACTTGGCTCACCAAATTTCGTTCTTCTAGGTTAAACCGTTCCTTTGCAGTAACCCTTTTCATGTTTAGGTTTCACTCTGTTTTCTCCTATATGGATACATGTAGTTGGAACTCTAAATCAAACACGGTTTGTGCTAGCTCTTTGAAACTTGGGACAATAATGTAGTTCCAAGTTCTATCGCTATGGTTTGTGTCCTATTGAAGTAGCCCCAAGCAGAGACTGACGAGAATCACATTCATTGAAAGGGGTTGCCAAGCTTCCAAAAAACTACGAGTTTCCTGAAATCTCAGCAAACATTTTTTCACCCAATCTTGATGATACTGGCAGGTAATGATCAGCACTCCAGTCCCACATGGCTCACCAAATTTCGTTCTTCTAGGTTAAACCGTTCCTTTGCAGTAACCGTTTTCATGATTAGGTTTCACTCTGTTTTCTCCTATATGGATACATGTAGTTGTAACTCTAAATCAAACACGGTTTGAGCTAGCTCTTTGAAACTTGGCACAAAAATGTAGTTCCAAGTTCTATCGCTATGGTTTGTGTCCTATGGAAGTAGCCCCAGGCAGAGACTGGCGAGAATCACATTCATTGAAAGGGGATGCCAAGCTTCCAAAAAACTACGAGTTTCCTGAAATCTCAACAAACATTTTTTCACCCAATATTGATGATACTTGCAGGTAATGATCAGTACACCAGTCCCACTTTTCTCACCAAATTTCGTTCTTCTAGGTTAAACTGATCCTTTGCAGTAACCGTTTTCATGATTAGGTTTCACTCTATTTTCTCCTATATGGATACATGTAGTTGGAACTCTAAATCAAACCCGGTTTGAGCTAGCTCTTTGAAACTTGGCATAAAAATGTAGTTCCAAGTTCTATCGCTATGGTTTGTGTCCTATTGAAGTAGCCCCAAGCAGAGACTGGCGAGAATCACATTCATTCAAAGGGTTGCCAAGCTTCCAAAAAACTACGAGTTTCCTGAAATCTCAGCAAACATTTTTTCACCCAATCTTGTTGATACTTGCAGGTAATGATCAGTACACCAATCCCACTTGGCTCACCAAATTTCGTTCTTCTAGGTTAAACCGTTCCTTTGCAGTAACCCTTTTCATGTTTAGGTTTCACTCTGTTTTCTCCTATATGGATACATGTAGTTGGAACTCTAAATCAAACACGGTTTGTGCTAGCTCTTTGAAACTTGGCACAATAATGTAGTTCCTAGTTCTATCGCTATGGTTTGTGTCCTATTGAAGTAGCCACAAGCAGAGACTGACGAGAATCACATTCATTGAAAGGGGATGCCAAGCTTCCAAAAAACTACGAGTTTCCTGAAATCTCAGCAAACATTTTTTCACCCAATCTTGATGATACTTGCAGGGAATGATCAGTACACCAGTCCCACTTGGCTCACCAAATTTCGTTCTTCTAGGTTAAACCGTTCCTTTGCAGTAACCGTTTCATGATTAGGTTTCACTCTGTTTTCTCCTATATGGATACATGTAGTTGGAACTCTAAATCAAACACGGTTTGAGCTAGCTCTTTGAAACGTGGCACAAAAATGTAGTTCCAAGTTCTATCGCTATGGTTTGTGTCCTATGGAAGTAGCCCCAGGCAGAGACTGGCGAGAATCACATTCATTCAAAGGATTGCCAAGCTTCCAAAAAAGTACGAGTTTCCTGAAATCTCAGCAAACATTTTTTCACCCAATCTTGATGATACTGGCAGGTAATGATAAGTACACCAATCCCACTTGGCTCACCAAATTTCGTTCTTCTAGGATAAACCGTTCCTTTGCAGTAACCGTTTTCATGTTTAGGTTTCATTCTGTTTTCTCCTATATGGATACATGTAGTTGGAACTCTAAATCAAACACGCTTTGTGCTAGCTCTTTGAAACTTGGCACAATAATGTAGTTCCAAGTTCTATCGCTATGGTTTGTGTCCTATTGAAGTAGCCACAAGCAGAGACTGACGAGAATCACATTCATTGAAAGGGGATGCCAAGCTTCCAAAAAACTACGAGTTTCCTGAAATCTCAGCAAACATTTTTTCACCCAAACTTGATGATACTGGCAGGTAATGATCAGTACAGCAGTCCCACTTGGCTCACCAAATTTCGTTCTTCTAGGTTAAACCGTTCCTTTGCAGTAACCGTTTTCATGTTTAGGTTTCACTCTGTTTTCTCCTATATGGATAAATGTAGTTGGAACTCTAAATCAAACACGCTTTGTGCTAACTCTTTGAAACTTGGCACAATAATGTAGTTCCAAGTTCTATCGCTATTGTTTGTGTCCTATTGAAGTAGCCCCAAGCAGAGACTGACGAGAATCTCTTTCATTGAATTAGGTTGCCAAGCTTCCAAAAAACTACGAGTTTCCTGAAATCTCAGCAAACATTTTTTCACCCAATCTTGATGATACTGTCAGGTAATGATAAGTACACCAATCCCACTTGGCTCACCAAATTTCGTTCTTCTAGGAAAAACCGCTCCTTTGCAGTAACCGTTTTCATGTTTAGGTTTCACTCTGTTTTCTCCTATATGGATAAATGTATTTGGAACTCTAAATCAAACACGGTTTGTGCTAGCTCTTTGAAACTTGGCACAATAATGTAGTTCCAAGTTCTATCGCTATGGTTTGTTTCCTATTGAAGTAGCCCCAAGCAGAGACTGACGAGAATCAAATTCATTCAACGGGTTGTCAAGCTTCCAAAAAACTACGAGATTCCTGAAATCTCAGCAAACATTTTTTCACCCAATCTGGATGATACTTGCAGGTAATGATCAGTACACCAGTCTCATTGGCTCACCAAATTTCGTTCTTCTAGTTTAAACCGTTCCTTTGCAGTAACCGTTTTCATGATTAGGTTTCACTCTGTTTTCTCCTATATGGATACATGTAGTTGGAACTCTAAATCAAACACGGTTTGTGCTATCTCTTTGAAACCTGGCCCAATAATGTAGTTCCAAGTTCTATCGCTATGGTTTGTGTCCTATTGAAGTAGCCCCAAGCAGAGACTGACGAGAATCACATTCATTGAAAGGGGTTGCCAAGCTTCCAAAAAACTACGAGTTTCCTGAAATCTCAGCAAACATTTTTTCAACCAATCTTGATGATACTGGCAGGTAATGATAAGTACACCAATCCCACTTGGCTCACCAAATTTCGTTCTTCTAGGAAAAACCGTTCCTTTGCAGTAACCGTTTTCATGTTTAGGTTTCACTCTGTTTTCTCCTATATGGATAAATGTATTTGGAACTCTAAATCAAACACGGTTTGTGCTAGCTCTTTGAAACTTGGCACAATAATGTAGTTCCAAGTTCTATCGCTATGGTTTGTGTCCTATTGAAGTAGCCCCCAGCAGAGACTGACGAGAATCACATTCATTGAAAGGGGTTGCCAAGCTTCCAAAAAACTACGAGTTTCCTGAAATCTCAGCAAACATTTTTTCACCCAATCTTGATGATACTGGCAGGTAATGATAAGTACACCAGTCCCACTTGGCTCACCAAATTTCGTTCTTCTAGGTTAAACCGTTCCTTTGCAGTAACCGTTTTCATGATTAGGTTTCACTCTGTTTTCTCCTATATGGATACATGTAGTTGTAACTCTAAATCAAACACGCTTTGTGCTAACTCTTTGAAACTTGGCACAATAATGTAGTTCCAAGTTCTATCGCTATGGTTTGTGTCCTATGGAAGTAGCCCCAAGCAGAGACTGACGAGAATCACTTTCATTGAATGGGGTTGCCAAGCTTCCAAAAAACTACGAGTTTCCTGAAATCTCAGCAAACATTTTTTCACCCAATATTGATGATACCTGCAGGTAATGATCAGTACACCAGTCCCACTTGGCTCACCAAATTTCGTTCTTCTAGGTTAAACCGTTCCTTTGCAGTAACCGTTTTCATGTTTAGGTTTCACTCTATTTTCTCCTATATGGATACATGTAGTTGGAACTCTAAATCAAACACGGTTTGTGCTAGCTCTTTGAATCTTGGGACAATAATGTAGTTCCTAGTTCTATCGCTATGGTTTGTGTCCTATTGAAGTAGCCCCAAGCAGAGACTGACGAGAATCACATTCATTGAAAGGGGTTGTCAAGCTTTCAAAAAACTACGAGTTTCCAGAAATCTCAGCAAACATTTTTTCACCCAATCTTGATGATACTGGAAGGTAATGATCAGTACACCAGTCCCACTTGGCTCACCAAATTTCGTTCTTCTAGGTTAAACCAATCCTTTGCAGTAACCGTTTTCATGATTAGGTTTCACTCTATTTTATCCTATAAGGATACATGTAGTTGGAACTCTAAATCAAACACGGTTTGAGCTAGCTCGTTGAAACTTGGGACAATAATGTAGTTCCTAGTTCTATCGCTATGGTTTGTGTCCTATTGAAGTAGCCCCAAGCAAAGACTGACGAGAATCACTTTCATTGAAAGGGGTTGCCAAGCTTCCAAAAAACTACGAGTTTCCTGAAATCTCAGCAAACATTTTTTCACCCAATATTGATGATACTTGCAGGTAATGATCAGTACACCAGTCCCACTTGGCTCACCAAATTTCATTCTTCTAGGTTAAACCGTTCCTTTGCAGTAACCGTTTTCATGTTTAGGTTTCACTCTGTTTTCTCCTATATGGATACATGTAGTTGGAACTCTAAATCAAACACGGTTTGTGCTAGCTCTTTGAAACTTGGCACAATAATGTAGTTCCAAGTTCTATCGCTATGGTTTGTGTCCTATTGAAGTAGCCCCAAGGAGAGACTGACGAGAATCACATTCATTGAAAGGGGTTGCCAAGTTTCCAAAAAACTACGAGTTTCCTGAAATCTCAGCAAACATTTTTTCACCCAATCTTGATGATACTGGCAGGTAATGATAAGTACACCAATCCCACTTGGCTCACCAAATTTCGTTCTTCTAAGAAAAACCGTTCCTTTGCAGGAACCGTTTTCATGTTTAGGTTTCACTCTGTTTTCTCCTATATGGATAAATGTATTTGGAACTCTAAATCAAATACGGTTTGTGCTAGCTCTTTCAAACTTGGCACAATAATGTAGTTCCAAGTTCTATCGCTATGGGTTGTGTCCTATTGAAGTAGCCCCAAGCAGAGACTGACGAGAATCACATTCATTGAAAGGGGTTGCCAAGCTTCCAAAAAACTACGAGTTTCCTGAAATCTCAGCAAACATTTTTTCACCCAATATTGATGATACTTGCTGGTAATGATCACTACACCAGTCCCACTTGGCTCACCAAATTTCGTTCTTCTAGGTTAAACCGTTCCTTTGCAGTAACCGTTTTCATGTTTAGGTTTCACTCTGTTTTCTCCTATATGGATACATGTAGTTGTAACTCTAAATCAAACACGCTTTGTGCTAACTCTTTGAAACTTGGCACAATAATGTAGTTCCAAGTTCTATCGCTATGGTTTGTGTCCTATGGAAGTAGCCCCAAGCAGAGACTGACGAGAATCACTTTCATTGAATGGGGTTGCCAAGCTTCCAAAAAACTACGAGTTTCCTGAAATCTCAGCAAACATTTTTTCAACCAATATTGATGATACTTGCAGGTAATGATCAGTACACCAGTCCCACTTGGCTCACCAAATTTCGTTCTTCTAGGTTAAACCGTTCCTTTGCAGTAACCGTTTTCATGTTTAGGTTTCACTCTATTTTCTCCTATATGGATACATGTAGTTGGAACTCTAAATCAAACACGGTTTGTGCTAGCTCTTTGAACCTTGGGACAATAATGTAGTTCCTAGTTCTATCGCTATGGTTTGTGTCCTATTGAAGTAGCCCCAAGCAGAGACTGACAAGAATCACATTCATTGAAAGGGGTTGTCAAGCTTCCAAAAAACTACGAGTTTCCTGAAATCTCAGCAAACATTTTTTCACCCAATCTTGATGATACTGGCAGGTAATGATCAGTACACCAGTCCCACTTGGCTCACCAAATTTCGTTCTTCTAGGTTAAACCGGTCCTTTGCAGTAACCGTTTTCATGATTAGGTTTCACTCTATTTTCTCCTATATGGATACATGTAGTTGGAACTCTAAATCAAACACGGTTTGAGCTACCTCTTTGAAACTTGGCATAAAAATGTAGTTCCAAGTTCTATCGCTATGGTTTGTGTCCTATGGAAGTAGCCCCAAGCAGAGACTGGCGAGAATCACATTCATTCAAAGGGTTGCCAAGCTTCCAAAAAACTACGAGTTTCCTGAAATCTCAGCAAACATTTTTTCACCCAATCTTGATGATACTTGCAGGTAATGATCAGTACACAAATCCCACTTGGCTCACCAAATTTCGTTCTTCTAGGATAAACCGTTCCTTTGCAGTAACCGTTTTCATGTTTAGGTTTCATTCTGTTTTCTCCTATATGGATAAATGTAGTTGGAACTCTAAATCAAACACGGTTTGTGCTAGCTCTTTGAAACTTGGCACAATAATGTAGTTCCAAGTTCTATCGCTATGGTTTGTGTCCTATTGAAGTAGCCCCAAGCAGAGACTGACGAGAATCACATTCATTGAAAGGGGTTGCCAAGCTTCCAAAAAACTACGAGTTTCCTGAAATCTCAGCAAACATTTTTTCACCCAATATTGATGATACTTGCTGGTAAAGATCAGTACACCAGTCCCACTTGGCTCACCAAATTTCGTTCTTCTAGGTTAAACCGATCCTTTGCAGTAACCGTTTTCATGATTAGGTTTCACTCTATTTTCTCCTATAAGGATACATGTAGTTGGAACTCTAAATCAAACACGGTTTGAGCTAGCTCTTTGAAACTTGGGACAATAATGTAGTTCCTAGTTCTATCGCTATGGTTTGTGTCCTATTGAAGTAGCCCCAAGCAGAGACTGACGAGAATCACTTTCATTGAAAGGGGTTGCCAAGCTACCAAAAAACTACGAGTTTCCTGAAATCTCAGCAAACATTTTTTCACCCAATATTGATGATACTTACAGGTAATGATCAGTACACCAGTCCCACTTGGCTCACCAAATTTCCTTCTTCTAGGTTAAACCGTTCCTTTGCAGTAACCGTTTTCATGTTTAGGTTTCACTCTGTTTTCTCCTATATGGATACATGTAGTTGTAACTCTAAATCAAACACGGTTTGAGCTAGCTCTTTGAAACTTGGCACAAAAATGTAGTTCCAAGTTCTATCGCTATGGTTTGTGTCCTATGGTAATATCCCCAAGCAGAGACTGGCGAGAATCACATTCATTCAAAGGGTTGCCAAGCTTCCAAAAAACTACGAGTTTCCTGAAATCTCAGCAAACATTTTTTCACCCAATCTTGATGATACTGGCAGGTAATGATCAGTACACCAGTCCCACTTGGCTCACCAAATTTCGTTCTTCTAGGTTAAACCGTTCCTTTGCAGTAACCGTTTTCATGATTAGGTTTCACTCTGTTTTCTCGTATATGGATACATGTAGTTGGAACTCTAAATCAAACACCGTTTGAGCTAGCTCTTTGAAACTTGGCACAAAAATGTAGTTCCAAGTTCTATAGCTATGGTTTGTGTCCTATGGAAGTAGCCCCAAGCAGAGACTGGCGAGAATCACATTCATTCAAAGGGTTGCCAAGCTTCCAAAAAAGTACGAGTTTCCTGAAATCTCAGCAAACATTTTTTCACCCAATCTTGATGATACTGGCAGGTAATGATAAGTACACCAATCCCACTTGGCTCACCAAATTTCGTTCTTCTAGGAAAAACCGTTCCTTTGCAGTAACCGTTTTCATGTTTAGGTTTCACTCTGTTTTCTCCTATATGGATACATGTAGTTGGAACTCTAAATCAAACACGGTTTGTGCTATCTCTTTGAAACCTGGCCCAATAATGTAGTTCCAAGTTCTATCGCTATGGTTTGTGTCCTATTGAAGTAGCCCCAAGCATAGACTGACGAGAATCACATTCATTGAAAGGGGTTGCCAAGCTTCCAAAAAATTACGAGTTTCCTGAAATCTCAGCAAACATTTTTTCACCCAATCTTGATGATACTGGCAGGTAATGATAAGTACACCAATCCCACTTGGCTCACCAAATTTCGTTCTTCTAGGAAAACCGCTCCTTTGCAGTAACCGTTTTCATGTTTAGGTTTCACTCTGTTTTCTCCTATATGGATAAAAGTATTTGGAACTCTAAATCAAACACGGTTTGTGCTAGCTCTTTGAAACTTGGCAAAATAATGTAGTTCCAAGTTCTATCGCTATGGTTTGTGTCCTATTGAAGTAGCCCGAGGCAGAGACTGACGAGAATCACATTCATTGAAAGGGGATGCCAAGCTTCCAAAAAACTACGAGTTTCCTGAAATCTCAGCAAACATTTTTTCACCCAAACTTGATGATACTTGCAGGTAATGATCAGTACAGCAGTCCCACTTGGCTCACCAAATTTCGTTCTTCTAGGTTAAACCGTTCCTTTGCAGTAACCGTTTTCATGTTTAGGTTTCACTCTGTTTTCTCCTATATGGATAAATGTAGTTGGAACTCTAAATCAAACACGCTTTGTGCTAACTCTTTGAAACTTGGCACAATAATGTAGTTCCAAGTTCTATCGCTATTGTTTGTGTCCTATTGAAGTAGCCCCAAGCAGAGACTGACGAGAATCTCTTTCATTGAATTAGGTTGCCAAGCTTCCAAAAAACTACGAGTTTCCTGAAATCTCAGCAAACATTTTTTCACCCAATCTTGATGATACTGGCAGGTAATGATAAGTACACCAATCCCACTTGGCTCACCAAATTTCGTTCTTCTAGGAAAAACCGCTCCTTTGCAGTAACCGTTTTCATGTTTAGGTTTCACTCTGTTTTCTCCTATATGGATAAATGTATTTGGAACTCTAAATCAAACACGGTTTGTGCTAGCTCTTTGAAACTTGGCACAATAATGTAGTTCCAAGTTCTATCGCTATGGTTTGTGTCCTATTGAAGTAGCCCCAAGCAGAGACTGACGAGAATCAAATTCATTCAACGGGTTGTCAAGCTTCCAAAAAACTACGAGATTCCTGAAATCTCAGCAAACATTTTTTCACCCAATCTGGATGATACTTGCAGGTAATGATCAGTACACCAGTCTCATTGGCTCACCAAATTTCGTTCTTCTAGTTTAAACCGTTCCTTTGCAGTAACCGTTTTCATGATTAGGTTTCACTCTGTTTTCTCCTATATGGATACATGTAGTTGGAACTCTAAATCAAACACGGTTTGTGCTATCTCTTTGAAACCTGGCCCAATAATGTAGTTCCAAGTTCTATCGCTATGGTTTGTGTCCTATTGAAGTAGCCCCAAGCAGAGACTGACGAGAATCACATTCATTGAAAGGGGTTGCCAAGCTTCCAAAAAACTACGAGTTTCCTGAAATCTCAGCAAACATTTTTTCAACCAATCTTGATGATACTGGCAGGTAATGATAAGTACACCAATCCCACTTGGCTCACCAAATTTCGTTCTTCTAGGAAAAACCGTTCCTTTGCAGTAACCGTTTTCATGTTTAGGTTTCACTCTGTTTTCTCCTATATGGATAAATGTATTTGGAACTCTAAATCAAACACGGTTTGTGCTAGCTCTTTGAAACTTGGCACAATAATGTAGTTCCAAGTTCTATCGCTATGGTTTGTGTCCTATTGAAGTAGCCCCAAGCAGAGACTGACGAGAATCACATTCATTGAAAGGGGTTGCCAAGCTTCCAAAAAACTACGAGTTTCCTGAAATCTCAGCAAACATTTTTTCACCCAATCTTGATGATACTGGCAGGTAATGATAAGTACACCAGTCCCACTTGGCTCACCAAATTTCGTTCTTCTAGGTTAAACCGTTCCTTTGCAGTAACCGTTTTCATGATTAGGTTTCACTCTGTTTTCTCCTATATGGATACATGTAGTTGTAACTCTAAATCAAACACGCTTTGTGCTAACTCTTTGAAACTTGGCACAATAATGTAGTTCCAAGTTCTATCGCTATGGTTTGTGTCCTATGGAAGTAGCCCCAAGCAGAGACTGACGAGAATCACTTTCATTGAATGGGGTTGCCAAGCTTCCAAAAAACTACGAGTTTCCTGAAATCTCAGCAAACATTTTTTCACCCAATATTGATGATACCTGCAGGTAATGATCAGTACACCAGTCCCACTTGGCTCACCAAATTTCGTTCTTCTAGGTTAAACCGTTCCTTTGCAGTAACCGTTTTCATGTTTAGGTTTCACTCTATTTTCTCCTATATGGATACATGTAGTTGGAACTCTAAATCAAACACGGTTTGTGCTAGCTCTTTGAATCTTGGGACAATAATGTAGTTCCTAGTTCTATCGCTATGGTTTGTGTCCTATTGAAGTAGCCCCAAGCAGAGACTGACGAGAATCACATTCATTGAAAGGGGTTGTCAAGCTTTCAAAAAACTACGAGTTTCCAGAAATCTCAGCAAACATTTTTTCACCCAATCTTGATGATACTGGCAGGTAATGATCAGTACACCAGTCCCACTTGGCTCACCAAATTTCGTTCTTCTAGGTTAAACCGTTCCTTTGCAGTAACCGTTTTCATGATTAGGTTTCACTCTATTTTCTCCTATATGGATACATGTAGTTGGAA
>NW_027553722.1:0-32319 GCF_045843805.1 Urocitellus parryii
GTGCCAACTTTCAAAGAGCTAGCACAAACCGTGTTTGATTTAGAGTTCCAACTACATGTATCCATATAGGAGAAAAGAGAGTGAAACCTAAACATGAAAACGGTTCCTGCAAAGGAACGGTTTAAGCGAGAAGAACGAAATTTGGTGAGCCAAGTGGGATTCGTGTACTGATCATTACCTGCAAGTATCATCAAGATTGGGTGAAAAAAGGTTTGCTGAGATTTCAGGAAACTCGTAGTTTTTTTATAAGCTTGGCAACCCCTTTCAATGAAAGTGATTCTCGTCAGTCTCTGCTTGTGGCTACTTCAATAGGACACAAAACATAGCGATAGAACTTGGAACAACTTTATTATGCCAACTTTCAAAGAGCTAGCACAAACCGTGTTTGATTTAGAGTTCCAACTACATGTATCCATATAGGAGAAAACAGAGTGAAACCTAAACATGAAAACGGTTCCTGCAAAGGAACGGTTTAACCGAGAAGAACGAAATTTGGAGACCCAAGTTTGATTGTTGTACGGGTCATTACCTGCAAGTATCATCAAGATTGGGTGAAAAAAGGTTTGCTGAGATTTCAGGAAACTCGTAGTTTTTTGGAAGCTTGGCAACCCCTTTCAATGAAAGTGATTCTCGTCAGTCTCTGCTTGGGGCTACTTCAATAGGACACAAACCATAGCGATTGAACTTGGAACTACATTATTGTGCAAGTTTCAAAGAGCTAGCACAAACCGTGTTTGATTTAGAGTTCCAACTCATGTATCCATAAAGGAGAAAACAGAGTGAAACCTAAACATGAAAACGGTTCCTACAAAGGAACGGTTTAACCAAGAAGAACGAAATTTGGTGAGCCAAGTGGGATTGGTGTCCTGATCATTACCTGCAAGTATCATCAAGTGCCGAAAGCCAAGTGCCAATGACTCGGCTTGGCACAGAATCACGAGCCACCACACAGCTCTGTAGGTTCAAACAGCAATTCTTTATTCCGGATCTCACACCAGCCTCCACACACGTTCAGGGGCAGTCTCGTTCTGCCGCACACTTCACCTACTCCACGAGGCTTTTTCCAAAATCCCATTTGAATCTCACGAGAACTCAACGGGAACAAGCAACAGGAACACCCTAATCCCAGCAGCCATAATCTTCAACCTCAACTTCCCTAAAACCCATATTCTTAAACCGGGAAACGCCTTAAACCGGGAACACCCTAAGCCCAAGGACCGGGATACTTCCTCAAACCTGCAGGATACTTCCTCAAACCTGGATCCACCCTCGATCACCTTGAGCAGGGTCATCTTTCTCAAACACACAAGCAAGGTCGCAGCAAATTTCCAAGGCAAGTCCATTTAACATGGGGTACACTGGCAAGGATTACGATGCGTCAATACCTACTTGGTAATGGCCCTCAGCAATCAAGATTGGGTGAAAAAAAGTTTGCTGAGATTTCAGGAAACTCGTAGTTTTTTGGAAGCTTGGCAACCCCTTTCAATGAAAGTGATTCTCGTCAGTCTCTGATTGTGGCTACTTCAATAGGACACAAAACATAGCGATAGAACTTGGAACTACTTTATTATGCCAAGTTTCAAAGAGCTAGCACAAACCGTGTTTGATTTAGAGTTCCAACTACATGTATCTATATAGGAGAAAACAGAGTAAAACCTAAACATGAAAACGGTTCCTGCAAAGGAACGGTTTAAACGAGATGAACGAAATTTGGTGAGCCAAGTGGGATTGGTGTACTGATCATTACCTGCAAGTATCATCAAGATTGGGTGAAAAAAGGTTTGCTGAGATTTCAGGAAACTCGTAGTTTTTTGGAAGCTTGGCAACCCCTTTCAATGAAAGTGATTCTCGTCAGTCTCTGCTTGGGGCTACTTCAATAGGACAAAAACCATAGCGATAGAACTTGGAACTACATTATTGTGCCAAGTTTCAAAGAGCTAGCACAAACCGTTTTTGATTTAGAGTTCCAACTACATGTATCCATATCGGAGAAAACAGAGTGAAACCTAAACATGAAACCATTTCCTGCAAAGGAACGGTTTAACCGAGAAGAAAGAAATTTGGTGAGCCAAGTGGGATTGGTGTACTGATCATTACCTGCAGGTATCATCAAAATTAGGTGAAAAAATGTTTGCTGAGATTTCAGGAAACTCGTAGATTTTTGGAAGCTTGGCAACCCCTTTCAATGAAAGTGATTCTCGTCAGTCTCTGCTTGGGGCTTCTTCAATAGGACACAAACCATAGCGATTGAACTTGGAACTACATTATTGTGCCATGTTTCAAAGAGCTAGCACAAACCGTGTTTGATTTAGAGTTCCATCTACATGTTTCCATATAGGAGAAAAGAGAGTGAAACCTAAACATGAAAACGGTTCCTGCAAAGGAACGGTTTAACCGAGAAGAACGAAATTTGGTGAGCCAAGTGGGATTGGTGTACTGATCATTACCTGCAAGTATCATCAAGATTGGGTGAAAAAATATTTGCTGAGATTTCAGGAAACTCGTAGTTTTTTGGAAGCTTGGCAACCCCTTTCAATGAAAGTGATTCTCGTCAGTCTCTGCTTGGAACTTCTTCAATAGGACACAATCCATATTGATAGAACTTGGAACTACATTATTGTGCCAAGTTTCAAAGAGCTAGCACAAACCGTGTTTGATTTAGAGTTCCAACTACATGTATCCATATAGGAGAAAACAGAGTGAAACCTAAACATGAAAACGGTTCCTGCAAAGGAACGGTTTAACCGAGAAGAACGAAATTTGGTGAGCCAAGTGGGATTGGTGTACTGATCATTACCTGCAAGTATCATCAAGATTGAGTGATAATATGGTTGCTGAGATTTCAGGAAACTCGTAGTTTTTTGGAAGCTTGGCAACCCCTTTCAATGAAAGTGATTCTCGTCAGTCTCTGCTTGGGGCTACTTCAATAGGACACAAACCATAGCGATAGAACTTGGAACTACATTATTGTGCCAAGTTTCAAAGAGCTAGCACAAACCGTGTTTGATTTAGAGTTCCAACTACATGTATCCATATAGGAGAAAACAGAGTGAAACCTAAACATGAAAACGGTTCCTGCAAAGGAACGGTTTAACCGAAAAGAACGAAATTTGGTGAACCAAGTGGGATTGGTGTACTGATCATTACCTGCAAGTATCATCAAGATTGTGTGAAAATATGGTTGCTGAGATTTCAGGAATCTCGTAGAATTTTGGAAGCTTCTCAACCCGTTTCAATGAAAGTAATTCTCGTCAGTCTCTGCTTGGGGCTACTTCAATAGGACACAAACCATAGCGATAGAAATTGGAACTACATTATTGTGCCAAGTTTCAAAGAGCTAGCACAAACCGTGTTTGATTTAGAGTTCCAACTACATGTATCCATATAGGAGAAAACAGAGTGAAACCTAAACATGAAAACGGTTCCTGCAAAGGAACGGTGTAACCGAGAAGAACGAAATTTGGTGAGCCAAGTGGGATTGGTGTACTGATCATTACCTGCAAGTATCATCAAGATTGAGGGAAAAAATGTTTGCTGAGATTTCAGGAAACTCGTAGATTTTTGGAAGCTTGGCAACCCCTTTCAATGAAAGTGATTCTTGTCAGTCTCTGCTTGGGGCTACTTCAATAGGACACAAACCATAGCGATAGAACTTGGAACTACATTATTGTGCCAAGTTTCAAATAGCTACCACAAACCGTGTTTGATTTAAAGTTCCAACTGCATATATCCATATAGGAGAAAACAGAGTGAAACCTAAACATGAGAACGGTTCCTGCAAAGGAACGGTTTAACCGAGAAGAACGAAATTTGGTGAGCCAAGTGGGATTGGTGTACTGATCATTACCAGGAAGTATCATCAAGATTGGGTGAAAATATGGTTGCTGAGATTTCAGGAAACTCGTAGTTTTTTGGAAGCTTGGCAACCCCTTTCAATGAAAGTGATTCTCGTCAGTCTCTGCTTGGGGCTACTTCAATAGGACACAAACCATAGCGATAGAACTTGGAACTACATTATTGTGCCAAGTTTCAAAGAGCTAGCACAAACCGTGTTTGATTTAGAGTTCCAACTACATGTATCCATATAGGAGAAAACAGAGTGAAACCTAAACATGAAAACGGTTCCTGCAAAGGAACGATTTAACCGAGAAGAATGAAATTTGGTGAGCCCACTGGGATTGGTGTACTGATCATTACCTGCAGGTATCATCAAGATTGGGTGAAAAAATGTTTGCTGAGATTTCAGGAAACTCGTAGTTTTTTGGAAGCTTGGCAACCCCTTTCAATGAAAGTGATTCTCGTCAGTCTCTGGTTGGAACTTCTTCAATAGGACACAATCCATATTGATAGAACTTGGAACTACATTATTGTGCCAAGTTTCAAAGAGCTAGGACAAACCGTGTTTGATTCAGAGTTCCAACTACATGTATCCATATAGGAGAAAACAGAGTGAAACCTAAACATGAAAACGGTTCCTGCAAAGGAATGGTTTAACCGTGAAAACGAAATTTGGAGAGCCAAGTTTGATTGTTGTACGGGTCATTACCTGCAAGTATCATCAATATTGGGTGAAAAAATGTTTGCTGAGATTTCAGGAAACACGTAGTTTTTTGGAAGCTTGGCAACCCCTTTCAATGAAAGTGATTCTCGTCAGTCTCTGCTTGGGGCTACTTCAATAGGACACACACCATAGCGATTGAACGTAGAACTACATTATTGTGCCAAGTTTCAAAGAGGTAGCACAAACCGTGTTTGATTTAGAGTTCCAACTACATGTATCTATATAGGAGAAAACAGAGTGAAACCTAAACATGAAAACTGTTCCTGCAAAGCAACGGTTTAACCGAGATGAACGAAATTTGGAGAGTCAAGTGGGATTGGTGTACTGATCATTAACTGCAAGTATCATCAAGATTGGGTAAAAAAATGTTTGCTGAGATTTCAGGAAACTCGTAGTTTTTTGGAAGCTTGGCAACCCCTTTCAATGAAAGTGATTATCCTCAGTCTCTGCTTGGTGCTACTTCAATAGGACACAAATGATAGCGATAGAACTTGGAACTACATCATTGTGCCAAGTTTCAAAGAGCTAGCACAAACCGTGTTTGATTTAGAGTTCCAACTACATGTATCCATATAGGAGAAAACGGAGTGAAACCTAAACATGAAAACGGTTCCTGCAAAGGAACGGTTTAACCTAGAAGAACGAAATTTGGTGAGCCAAGTGGAATTGGTGTACTGATCATTACCTGCAAGTATCATCAAGATTGGGTGAAAAAAGGTTTGCTGAGATTTCAGGAAACTCGTAGTTTTTTGGAAGCTTGGCAACCCCTTTCAATGAAAGTGATTCTCGTCAGTCTCTGCTTGGGACTTCTTCAATAGAACACAAACCATATTGATAGAACATGGAACTACATTATTGTGCCAAGTTTCAAAGAGCTAGCACAAACCGTGTTTGATTTAGAGTTCCAACTACATGTATCCATATAGGAGAAAACAGAGTGAAACCTAAACATGAAAACGGTTCCTGCAAAGGAACGGTTTAACCGAGAAGAACGAAATTTGCTGAGCCAAGTGGGATTGGTGTACTGATCATTACCTGCAAGTATCATCAAGTTGGGTGAAAAAAGGTTTGCTGAGATTTCAGGAAACTCGTAGTTTTTTGGAAGCTTGGCAACCCCTTTCAATGAAAGTGATTCTCGTCAGTCTCTGCTTGGGGCTACTTCAATAGGACACAAACCATAGCGATAGAACTTGGAACTACATTATTGTGCCAAGTTTCAAAGAGCTAGCACAAACCGTGTTTGATTTAGAGTTCCAACTACATGTATCCATATAGGAGAAAACAGAGTGAAACCTAAACATGAAAACGGTTCCTGCAAAGGAACGGTTTAACCGAAAAGAACGAAATTTGGTGAACCAAGTGGGATTGGTGTACTGATCATTACCTGCAAGTATCATCAAGATTGTGTGAAAATATGGTTGCTGAGATTTCAGGAATCTCGTAGAATTTTGGAAGCTTCTCAACCCGTTTCAATGAAAGTAATTCTCGTCAGTCTCTGCTTGGGGCTACTTCAATAGGACACAAACCATAGCGATAGAACTTGGAACTACATTATTGTGCCAAGTTTCAAAGAGCTAGCACAAACCGTGTTTGATTTAGAGTTCCAACTACATGTATCCATATAGGAGAAAACAGAGTGAAACCTAAACATGAAAACGGTTCCTGCAAAGGAACGGTGTAACCGAGAAGAACGAAATTTGGTGAGCCAAGTGGGATTGGTGTACTGATCATTACCTGCAAGTATCATCAAGATTGAGGGAAAAAATGTTTGCTGAGATTTCAGGAAACTCGTAGATTTTTGGAAGCTTGGCAACCCCTTTCAATGAAAGTGATTCTTGTCAGTCTCTGCTTGGGGCTACTTCAATAGGACACAAACCATAGCGATAGAACTTGGAACTACATTATTGTGCCAAGTTTCAAATAGCTACCACAAACCGTGTTTGATTTAAAGTTCCAACTGCATATATCCATATAGGAGAAAACAGAGTGAAACCTAAACATGAGAACGGTTCCTGCAAAGGAACGGTTTAACCGAGAAGAACGAAATTTGGTGAGCCAAGTGGGATTGGTGTACTGATCATTACCAGGAAGTATCATCAAGATTGGGTGAAAATATGGTTGCTGAGATTTCAGGAAACTCGTAGTTTTTTGGAAGCTTGGCAACCCCTTTCAATGAAAGTGATTCTCGTCAGTCTCTGCTTGGGGCTACTTCAATAGGACACAAACCATAGCGATAGAACTTGGAACTACATTATTGTGCCAAGTTTCAAAGAGCTAGCACAAACCGTGTTTGATTTAGAGTTCCAACTACATGTATCCATATAGGAGAAAACAGAGTGAAACCTAAACATGAAAACGGTTCCTGCAAAGGAACGGTTTAACCGAGAAGAATGAAATTTGGTGAGCCCACTGGGATTGGTGTACTGATCATTACCTGCAGGTATCATCAAGATTGGGTGAAAAAATGTTTGCTGAGATTTCAGGAAACTCGTAGTTTTTTGGAAGCTTGGCAACCCCTTTCAATGAAAGTGATTCTCGTCAGTCTCTGCTTGGAACTTCTTCAATGGGACACAATCCATATTGATAGAACTTGGAACTACATTATTGTGCCAAGTTTCAAAGAGCTAGGACAAACCGTGTTTGATTCAGAGTTCCAACTACATGTATCCATATAGGAGAAAACAGAGTGAAACCTAAACATGAAAACGGTTCCTGCAAAGGAATGGTTTAACCGTGAAAACGAAATTTGGAGAGCCAAGTTTGATTGTTGTACGGGTCATTACCTGCAAGTATCATCAATATTGGGTGAAAAAATGTTTGCTGAGATTTCAGGAAACACGTAGTTTTTTGGAAGCTTGGCAACCCCTTTCAATGAAAGTGATTCTCGTCAGTCTCTGCTTGGGGCTACTTCAATAGGACACACACCATAGCGATTGAACGTGGAACTACATTATTGTGCCAAGTTTCAAAGAGGTAGCACAAACCGTGTTTGATTTAGAGTTCCAACTACATGTATCTATATTGGAGAAAACAGAGTGAAACCTAAACATGAGAACGGTTCCTGCAAAGGAACGGTTTAACCGAGAAGAACGAAATTTGGTGAGCCAAGTGGGATTGGTGTACTGATCATTACCTGCAAGTATCATCAAGATTGGATGAAAAAATGTTTGCTGAGAATTCAGGAAACTCGTAGTTTTTTGGAAGCTTGGCAACCCCTTTGAATGAAAGTGATTCTCATCAGTCTCTGCTTGGGGCTACTTCAATAGGACACAAACCATAGGGATAGAACTTGGAACTACATTATTGTGCCAAGTTTAAAAGAGCTAGCACAAACCATGTTTGATTTAGAGTTCCAAGTACATGTATCCATATAGGAGAAAACAAAGTGAAACCTAAACATGAAAACTGTTCCTGCAAACGAATGGTTTAACCGAGAAGAACGAAATTTGGTGAGCCAAGTGGGATTGGTGTACTGATCATTACCTGCAAGTCTCATCAAGTTTGGTTGAAAAAATATTTGCTGAGATTTCAGCAAACTTGTAGTTTTTGGAAGCTCGGCAACCCCTTTCAATGAAAGTGATTCTCGTGAGTCTCTGCTTGGGGCTACTGCAATAGGACACAAACCACAGCGATTGAACTTGGAATTACATTATTGTGCCAAGTTTCAAAGAGCTAGCACAAACCGTGTTTGATTTAGAGTTCCAACTACATGTATCCATATAGGAGAAAACAGAGTGAAACCTAAACATGAAAACGGTTCCTGCAAAGGAACGGTTTAACTGAGAAGAACGAAATTTGGTGAGCCAAGTGGGATTGGTGTACTGATCATTACCTGCAAGTATCATCAAGATTGGGTGAAAAAATGTTTGCTGAGATTTCAGGAAACTCGAAGTTTTTTGGAAGCTTGGCAACCCCTTTCAATGAAAGTGATTCTCGTCAGTCTCTGTTGGGGCTACTTCAATAGGACACAAACCATAGCGATAGATCTTGGAACTACTTTATTGTGCCAACTTTCAAAGAGCTAGCACAAACCGTGTTTGCTTTAGAGTTCCAACTACATGTATCCATATAGGAGAAAACAGAATGAAACCTAAACATGAAAACGGTTCCTGCAAAGAACGGTTTAACCGAGAAGAACGAAATTTGGAGACCCAAGTTTGATTGTTGTACGGGTCATTACCTGCAAGTATCATCAAGATTGGGTGAAAAAAGTTTTGCTGAGATTTCAGGAAACTCGTAGTTTTTTGGAAGCTTGGCAACCCCTTTCAGTGAAAGTGATTCTCGTCAGTCTCTGCTTGGGGCTACTTCAATAGGACACAAACCATAGCGATTGAACTTGGAACTACATTATTGTGCCAAGTTTCAAAGAGCTAGCACAAACCGTGTTTGATTTAGAGTTCCAACTCATGTATCCATATAGGAGAAAACAGAGTGAAACCTAAACATGAAAACGGTTCCTACAAAGGAACGGTTTAACCGAGAAGAACGAAATTTGGTGAGCCAAGTGGGATTGGTGTACTGATTATTAAATGGAAGTATCATCAAGATTGGGTGAAAAAATGCTTGCTGAGATTTCAGGAAACTTGTAGTTTTTTGGAAGTTTGGCAACCCCTTTCAATGAAAGTGATTCTCGTCAGTCTCTGCTTGGGGCTTCTTCAATAGGACACAAACCATAGCGATAGTACTTGGAACTACATTATTGTGCCAAGTTTCAAAGAGCTAGCACAAACCGTGTTTGATTTAGAGTTCCATCTACATGTTTCCATATAGGAGAAAAGAGAGTGAAACCTAAACATTAAAACGGTTCCTGCAAAGGAACGGTTTAAGCGAGAAGAACGAAATTTGGTGAGAAAAGTGGGATTGGTGTACTGATCATTACCTGCAAGTATCATCAAGATTGGGTGAAAAAAGGTTTGCTGAGATTTCAGGAAACTCGTAGTTTTTTGGAAGCTTGGCAACCCCTTTCAATGAAAGTGATTCCCGTCAGTCTCTGCTTGGGGCTACTTCAATAGGACACAAACCATAGCGATAGAACTTGGAACTACATTATTGTGCCAAGTTTCCAAGAGCTAGCACAAAACGTTTTTTATTTAGAGTTCCAACTACATGTATCCATATAGGAGAAAACAGAGTGAAACCTAAACATGAAAACGGTTCCTGCAAAGGAACGGTTTAACCGAGAAGAACGAAATTTGGTGAGCCAAGTGGGATTGGTGTACTGATCATTACCTGCAGGTATCATCAAGATTGGGTGAAAAAATGTTTGCTGAGATTTCAGGAAACTCGTAGTTTTTTGGAAGCTTGGCAACCTCTTTCAATGAAAGTGATTCTCGTCAGTCTCTGCTTGGGACTTCTTCAATAGAACACAAACCATATTGATAGAACTTGGAACTACATTATTGTGCCAAGTTTCAAAGAGCTAGCACAAACCGTGTTTGATTTAGAGTTCCAACTACATGTATCCATATAGGAGAAAACAGAGTGAAACCTAAACATGAAAACGGTTCCTGCAAAGGAACGGTTTAACCGAGAAGAACGAAATTTGGTGAGCCAAGTGGGATTGGTGTACTGATCATTACCTGCAAGTATCATCAAGATTGAGTGATAATATGGTTGCTGAGATTTCAGGAAACTCGTAGTTTTTTGGAAGCTTGGCAACCCCTTTCAATGAAAGTGATTCTCGTCAGTCTCTGCTTGGGGCTACTTCAATAGGACACAAACCATAGCGATAGAACTTGGAACTACATTAATGTGCCAAGTTTCAAAGAGCTAGCACAAACCGTGTTTGATTTAGAGTTCCAACTACATGTATCCATATAGGAGAAAACAGAGTGAAACCTAAACATGAAAACGGTTCCTGCAAAGGAACGGTTTAACCGAAAAGAACGAAATTTGGTGAACCAAGTGGGATTGGTGTACTGATCATTACCTGCAAGTATCATCAAGATTGTGTGAAAATATGGTTGCTGAGATTTCAGGAATCTCGTAGAATTTTGGAAGCTTCTCAACCCATTTCAATGAAAGTAATTCTCGTCAGTCTCTGCTTGGGGCTACTTCAATAGGACACAAACCATAGCGATAGAACTTGGAACTACATTATTGTGCCAAGTTTCAAAGAGCTAGCACAAACCGTGTTTGATTTAGAGTTCCAACTACATGTATCCATATAGGAGAAAACAGAGTGAAACCTAAACATGAAAACGGTTCCTGCAAAGGAACGGTTTAACCGAGAAGAACGAAATTTGGTGAGCCAAGTGGGATTGGTGTACTGATCATTACCTGCAAGTATCATCAAGATTGAGGGAAAAAATGTTTGCTGAGATTTCAGGAAACTCGTAGATTTTTGGAAGCTTGGCAACCCCTTTCAATGAAAGTGATTCTTGTCAGTCTCTGCTTGGGGCTACTTCAATAGGACACAAACCATAGCGATAGAACTTGGAACTACATTATTGTGCCAAGTTTCAAATAGCTAGCACAAACCGTGTTTGATTTAAAGTTCCAACTGCATATATCCATATAGGAGAAAACAGAGTGAAACCTAAACATGAAAACGGTTCCTGCAAAGGAACGGTTTAACCGAGAAGAATGAAATTTGGTGAGCCCACTGGGATTGGTGTACTGATCATTACCTGCAAGTATCATCAAGATTGGGTGAAAATATGGTTGCTGAGATTTCAGGAAACTCGTAGTTTTTTGGAAGCTTGGCAACCCCTTTCAATGAAAGTGATTCTCGTTAGTCTCTGCTTGGGGCTACTACAATAGGACACAAACCATAGCGATAGAACTTGGAACTACATTATTGTGCCAAGTTTCAAAGAGCTAGCACAAACCGTGTTTGATTTAGAGTTCCAACTACATGTATCCATATAGGAGAAAACAGAGTGAAACCTAAACATGAAAACGGTTCCTGCAAAGGAACGGTTTAACCGAGAAGAATGAAATTTGGTGAGCCCACTGGGATTGGTGTACTGATCATTACCTGCAAGTATCATCAAGATTGGGTGAAAATATGGTTGCTGAGATTTCAGGAAACTCGTAGTTTTTTGGAAGCTTGGCAACCCCTTTCAATGAAAGTGATTCTCGTTAGTCTCTGCTTGGGGCTACTACAATAGGACACAAACCATAGCGATAGAACTTGGAACTACATTATTGTGCCAAGTTTCAAAGAGCTAGCACAAACCGTGTTTGATTTAGAGTTCCAACTACATGTATCAATATAGGAGAAAACAGAGTGAAACCTAAACATGAAAACGTTTCCTGCAAAGGAACGGTTTAACTGAGAAGAACGAAATTTGGTGAGCCAAGTGGGATTGGTGTACTGATCATTACCTGCAAGTATCATCAAGATTGGATGAAAAAATGTTTGCTGAGAATTCAGGAAACTCGTAGTTTTTTGGAAGCTTGGCAACCCCTTTGAATGAAAGTGATTCTCATCAGTCTCTGCTTGGGGCTACTTCAATAGGACACAAACCATAGGGATAGAACTTGGAACTACATTATTGTGCCAAGTTTAAAAGAGCTAGCACAAACCGTGTTTGATTTAGAGTTCCAACTACATGTATCCATATAGGAGAAAACAAAGTGAAACCTAAACATGAAAACTGTTCCTGCAAACGAATGGTTTAACCGAGAAGAACGAAATTTGGTGAGCCAAGTGGGATTGGTGTACTGATCATTACCTGCAAGTCTCATCAAGATTGGGTGAAAAAATATTTGCTGAGATTTCAGCAAACTTGTAGTTTTTGGAAGCTCGGCAACCCCTTTCAATGAAAGTGATTCTCGTTAGTCTCTGCTTGGGGCTACTGCAATAGGACACAAACCACAGCGATAGAACTTGGAATTACATTATTGTGCCAAGTTTCAAAGAGCTAGCACAAACCGTGTTTGATTTAGAGTTCCAACTACATGTATCCATATAGGAGAAAACAGAGTGAAACCTAAACATGAAAACGGTTCCTGCAATGGAACGGTTTAACTGAGAAGAACGAAATTTGGTGAGCCAAGTGGGATTGGTGTACTGATCATTACCTGCAAGTATCATCAAGATTGGGTGAAAAAATGTTTGCTGAGATTTCAGGAAACTCGAAGTTTTTTGGAAGCTTGGCAACCCCTTTCAATGAAAGTGATTCTCGTCAGTCTCTGCTTGGGGCTACTTCAATAGGACACAAACCATAGCGATAGATCTTGGAACTACTTTATTGTGCCAAGTTTCAAAGAGCTAGCACAAACCGTGTTTGCTTTAGAGTTCCAACTACATGTATCCATATAGGAGAAAACAGAATGAAACCTAAACATGAAAACGGTTCCTGCAAAGAACGGTTTAACCGAGAAGAACGAAATTTGGAGACCCAAGTTTGATTGTTGTACGGGTCATTACCTGCAAGTATCATCAAGATTGGGTGAAAAAAGGTTTGCTGAGATTTCAGGAAACTCGTAGTTTTTTGGAAGCTTGGCAACCCCTTTCAATGAAAGTGATTCTCGTCAGTCTCTGCTTGGGGCTACTTCAATAGGACACAAACCATAGCGATTGAACTTGGAACTACATTATTGTCCCAAGTTTCAAAGAGCTAGCACAAACCGTGTTTGATTTAGAGTTCCAACTCATGTATCCATATAGGAGAAAACAGAGTGAAACCTAAACATGAAAACGGTTCCTACAAAGGAACGGTTTAACTGAGAAGAATGAAATTTGGTGAGCCAAGTGGGATTGGTGTACTGATTATTAAATGGAAGTATCATCAAGATTGGGTGAAAAAATGCTTGCTGAGATTTCAGGAAACTTGTAGTTTTTTGGAAGTTTGGCAACCCCTTTCAATGAAAGTGATTCTCGTCAGTCTCTGCTTGGGGCTTCTTCAATAGGACACAAACCATAGCGATAGTACTTGGAACTACATTATTGTGCCAAGTTTCAAAGAGCTAGCACAAACCGTGTTTGATTTAGAGTTCCAACTACATGTATCCATATAGGAGAAAACAGAGTGAAACCTAAACATGAAAACGGTTCCTGCAAAGGAACGGTTTAACCGAGAAGAACGAAATTTGGTGAGCCAAGTGGGATTGGTGTACTGATCATTACCTGCAGGTATCATCAAGATTGGGTGAAAAAATGTTTGCTGAGATTTCAGGAAACTCGTAGTTTTTTGGAAGCTTGGCAACCTCTTTCAATGAAAGTGATTCTCGTCAGTCTCTGCTTGGGACTTCTTCAATAGAACACAAACCATATTGATAGAACTTGGAACTACATTATTGTGCCAAGTTTCAAAGAGCTAGCACAAACCGTGTTTGATTTAGAGTTCCAACTACATGTATCCATATAGGAGAAAACAGAGTGAAACCTAAACATGAAAACGGTTCCTGCAAAGGAACGGTTTAACCGAGAAGAACGAAATTTGGTGAGCCAAGTGGGATTGGTGCACTGATCATTACCTGCAAGTATCATCAAGATTGAGTGATAATATGGTTGCTGAGATTTCAGGAAACTCGTAGTTTTTTGGAAGCTTGGCAACCCCTTTCAATGAAAGTGATTCTCGTCAGTCTCTGCTTGGGGCTACTTCAATAGGACACAAACCATAGCGATAGAACTTGGAACTACATTAATGTGCCAAGTTTCAAAGAGCTAGCACAAACCGTGTTTGATTTAGAGTTCCAACTACATGTATCCATATAGGAGAAAACAGAGTGAAACCTAAACATGAAAACGGTTCCTGCAAAGGAACGGTTTAATCGAGAAGAACGAAATTTGGTGAGCCAAGTGGGATTGGTGTACTGATCATTACCTGCAAGTATCATCAAGATTGAGGGAAAAAATGTTTGCTGAGATTTCAGGAAACTCGTAGATTTTTGGAAGCTTGGCAACCCCTTTCAATGAAAGTGATTCTTGTCAGTCTCTGCTTGGGGCTACTTCAATAGGACACAAACCATAGCGATAGAACTTGGAACTACATTATTGTGCCAAGTTTCAAATAGCTA
The DNA here is from genome assembly GCF_045843805.1 of Urocitellus parryii. Lineage (NCBI taxonomy): Eukaryota > Metazoa > Chordata > Mammalia > Rodentia > Sciuridae > Urocitellus > Urocitellus parryii. The sequence continues at coordinate 14,531 of NW_027553722.1, forward strand.
GCACAAACCGTGTTTGATTTAAAGTTCCAACTGCATATATCCATATAGGAGAAAACAGAGTGAAACCTAAACATGAGAACGGTTCCTGCAAAGGAACGGTTTAACCGAGAAGAACGAAATTTGGTGAGCCAAGTGGGATTGGTGTACTGATCATTACCAGGAACTATCATCAAGATTGGGTGAAAATATGGTTGCTGAGATTTCAGGAAACTCGTAGTTTTTTGGAAGCTTGGCAACCCCTTTCAATGAAAGTGATTCTCGTTAGTCTCTGCTTGGGGCTACTTCAATAGGACACAAACCATAGCGATAGAACTTGGAACTACATTATTGTGCCAAGTTTCAAAGAGCTAGCACAAACCGTGTTTGATTTAGAGTTCCAACTACATGTATCCATATAGGAGAAAACAGAGTGAAACCTAAACATGAAAACGGTTCCTGCAAAGGAACGGTTTAACCGAGAAGAATGAAATTTGGTGAGCCCACTGGGATTGGTGTACTGATCATTACCTGCAAGTATCATCAAGATTGGGTGAAAATATGGTTGCTGAGATTTCAGGAAACTCGTAGTTTTTTGGAAGCTTGGCAACCCCTTTCAATGAAAGTGATTCTCGTTAGTCTCTGCTTGGGGCTACTACAATAGGACACAAACCATAGCGATAGAACTTGGAACTACATTATTGTGCCAAGTTTCAAAGAGCTAGCACAAACCGTGTTTGATTTAGAGTTCCAACTACATGTATCAATATAGGAGAAAACAGAGTGAAACCTAAACATGAAAACGGTTCCTGCAAAGGAACGGTTTAACTGAGAAGAACGAAATTTGGTGAGCCAAGTGGGATTGGTGTACTGATCATTACCTGCAAGTATCATAAAGATTGGATGAAAAAATGTTTGCTGAGAATTCAGGAAACTCGTAGTTTTTTGGAAGCTTGGCAACCCCTTTGAATGAAAGTGATTCTCATCAGTCTCTGCTTGGGGCTACTTCAATAGGACACAAACCATAGGGATAGAACTTGGAACTACATTATTGTGCCAAGTTTAAAAGAGCTAGCACAAACCGTGTTTGATTTAGAGTTCCAACTACATGTATCCATATAGGAGAAAACAAAGTGAAACCTAAACATGAAAACTGTTCCTGCAAACGAATGGTTTAACCGAGAAGAACGAAATTTGGTGAGCCAAGTGGGATTGGTGTACTGATCATTACCTGCAAGTCTCATCAAGATTGGGTGAAAAAATATTTGCTGAGATTTCAGCAAACTTGTAGTTTTTGGAAGCTCGGCAACCCCTTTCAATGAAAGTGATTCTCGTTAGTCTCTGCTTGGGGCTACTGCAATAGGACACAAACCACAGCGATAGAACTTGGAATTACATTATTGTGCCAAGTTTCAAAGAGCTAGCACAAACCGTGTTTGATTTAGAGTTCCAACTACATGTATCCATATAGGAGAAAACAGAGTGAAACCTAAACATGAAAACGGTTCCTGCAATGGAACGGTTTAACTGAGAAGAACGAAATTTGGTGAGCCAAGTGGGATTGGTGTACTGATCATTACCTGCAAGGATCATCAAGATTGGGTGAAAAAATGTTTGCTGAGATTTCAGGAAACTCGAAGTTTTTTGGAAGCTTGGCAACCCCTTTCAATGAAAGTGATTCTCGTCAGTCTCTGCTTGGGGCTACTTCAATAGGACACAAACCATAGCGATAGATCTTGGAACTACTTTATTGTGCCAAGTTTCAAAGAGCTAGCACAAACCGTGTTTGCTTTAGAGTTCCAACTACATGTATCCATATAGGAGAAAACAGAATGAAACCTAAACATGAAAAAGGTTCCTGCAAAGAACGGTTTAACCGAGAAGAACGAAATTTGGAGACCCAAGTTTGATTGTTGTACGGGTCATTACCTGCAAGTATCATCAAGATTGGGTGAAAAAAGTTTTGCTGAGATTTCAGGAAACTCGTAGTTTTTTGGAAGCTTGGCAACCCCTTTCAGTGAAAGTGGTTCTCGTCAGTCTCTGCTTGGGGCTACTTCAATAGGACACAAACCATAGCGATTGAACTTGGAACTACATTATTGTGCCAAGTTTCAAAGAGCTAGCACAAACCGTGTTTGATTTAGAGTTCCAACTCATGTATCCATATAGGAGAAAACAGAGTGAAACCTAAACATGAAAACGGTTCCTACAAAGGAACGGTTTAACCGAGAAGAACGAAATTTGGTGAGCCAAGTGGGATTGGTGTACTGATTATTAAATGGAAGTATCATCAAGATTGGGTGAAAAAATGCTTGCTGAGATTTCAGGAAACTTGTAGTTTTTTGGAAGTTTGGCAACCCCTTTCAATGAAAGTGATTCTCGTCAGTCTCTGCTTGGGGCTTCTTCAATAGGACACAAACCATAGCGATAGTACTTGGAACTACATTATTGTGCCAAGTTTCAAAGAGCTAGCACAAACCGTGTTTGATTTAGAGTTCCATCTACATGTTTCCATATAGGAGAAAAGAGAGTGAAACCTAAACATTAAAACGGTTCCTGCAAAGGAACGGTTTAAGCGAGAAGAACGAAATTTGGTGAGAAAAGTGGGATTGGTGTACTGATCATTACCTGCAAGTATCATCAAGATTGGGTGAAAAAAGGTTTGCTGAGATTTCAGGAAACTCGTAGTTTTTTGGAAGCTTGGCAACCCCTTTCAATGTAAGTGATTCTCGTCAGTCTCTGCTTGGGGCTACTTCAATAGGACACAAAACATAGCGATAGAACTTGGAACTACTTTATTATGCCAACTTTCAAATAGCTAGCACAAACCGTGTTTGATTTAGAGTTCCAACTACATGTATCCATATAGGAGAAAACAGAGTGAAACCTAAACATGAAAACGGTTCCTGCAAAGGAACGGTTTAACCGAGAAGAACGAAATTTGGAGACCCAAGTTTGATTGTTGTACGGGTCATTACCTGCAAGTATCATCAAGATTGGGTGAAAAAAGGTTTGCTGAGATTTCAGGAAACTCGTAGTTTTTTGGAAGCTTGGCAACCCCTTTCAATGAAAGTGATTCTCGTCAGTCTCTGCTTGGGGCTACTTCAATAGGACACAAAACATAGTGATAGAACTTGGAACTACATTATTGTGCCAAGTCAAAGAGCTAGCACAAACCGTGTTTGATTTAGAGTTCCAACTCATGTATCCATATAGGAGAAAACAGAGTGAAACCTAAACGTGAAAAAGGTTCCTGCAAATGAACGGTTTAAGCGAGATGAATGAAATTTGGTGAGCCAAGTGGGATTGGTGTACTGATCATTACCTGCAAGTATCATCAAGATTGGGTGAAAAAAGGTTTGCTGAGACTTCAGGAAATTCGTAGTTTTTTGGAAGTTTGGCAACCCCTTTCAATGAAAGTGATTCTCGTCAGTCTCTGCTTGGGGCTACTTCAATAGGACAAAAACCATAGCGATAGAAGTTGGAACTACATTATTGTGCAAAGTTTCAAAGAGCTATCACAAACCGTGTTTGATTTAGGGTTCCAACTACATGTATCCATATAGGAGAAAACAGAGTGAAACCTAAACATGAAAACGGTTCCTGCAAAGGAACGGTTTAAGCGAGAAAACAATATTAGGTGAGCCAAGTGGGATTGGTGTACTGATCATTACCTGCAAGTATCATCAAGATTGAGTGAAAAAATATTTGCTGAGATTTCAGCAAACTTGTAGTTTTTGGAAGCTCGGCAACCCCTTTCAATGAAAGTGATTCTCGTCAGTCTCTGCTTGGGGCTAATGCAATAGGACACAAACCACAGCGATAGAACTTGTAATTACATTATTGTGCCAAGTTTCAAAGAGCTAGCACCAACCGTGTTTGATTTAGAGTTCCAACTACATGTATCCATATAGGAGAAAACAGAGTGAAACCTAAACATGAAAACGGTTCCTGCAAAGGAACGGTTTAACCGAGAAGAACGAAATTTGGAGACCCAAGTTTGATTGTTGTTCGGGTCATTACCTGCAAGTATCATCAAGATTGGGTGAAAAAAGGTTTGCTGAGATTTCAGGAAACTCGTAGTTTTTTGGAAGCTTGGCAACCCCTTTCAATGAAAGTGATTCTCGTCAGTCTCTGCTTGGGGCTACTTCAATAGGACACAAACCATAGCGATTGAACTTGGAACTACATTATTGTGCAAGTTTCAAAGAGCTAGCACAAAACGTGTTTGATTTAGAGTTCCAAATCATGTATCCATAAAGGAGAAAACAGAGTGAAACGTAAACATGAAAACGGTTCCTACAAAGGAACGGTTTAACCAAGAAGAACGAAATTTGGTGAGCCAAGTGGGATTGGTGTCCTGATCATTAAATGGAAGTATCATCAAGATTGGGTGAAAAAATGTTTGCTGAGATTTCAGGAAACTCGTAGTTTTTTGGAAGCTTGGCAACCCCTTTCAATGAAAGTGAGTCTCGTCAGTCTCTGCTTGGGGTTACTTCAATAGGACAAAAACCATAGTGATAGAACTTGGAACTACATTATTGTGCCAAGTTTCAAAGAGCTAGCACAAACCGTGTTTGATTTAGAGTTCCAACTACATGTATCCATATCGGAGAATACGGAGTGAAACCTAAACATGAAACCATTTCCAGCAACGGAACGGTTTAACCGAGAAGAAAGAAATTTGGTGAGCCAAGTTTGATTGTTGTACGGGTTATTACCTGCAAGTATCATCAAGATTGGGTGAAAAAAGGTTTGCTGAGATTTCAGGAAACTCGTAGTTTTTGGAAGCTTGGCAACCCCTTTCAATGAAAGTGATTCTCGTTAGTCTCTGCTCGGGGGGCTACTTCAATAGGACACAAACCATAGCGATAGAACTTGGAACTACATTATTGTGCCAAGTTTCAAAGAGATAGCACAAATCGTGTTTGAAATAGAGTTCCAACTACATGTATCCATATAGGAGAAAACAGAGTGAAACCTAAACATGAAAACGGTTCCTGCAAAGGAACGGTTTAACCGAGAAGAATGAAATTTGGTGAGCCCACTGGGATTGGTGTACTGATCATTACCTGCAAGTATCATCAAGATTGGGTGAAAATATGGTTGCTGAGATTTCAGGAAACTCGTAGTTTTTTGGAAGCTTGGCAACCCTTTCAATGAAAGTGATTCTCGTTAGTCTCTGCTTGGGGCTACTACAATAGGACACAAACCATAGCGATAGAACTTGGAACTACATTATTGTGCCAAGTTTCAAAGAGCTAGCACAAACCGTGTTTGATTTAGAGTTCCAACTACATGTATCCATATAGGAGAAAACAGAGTGAAACCTAAACATGAAAACGGTTCCTGCAAAGGAACGGTTTAACTGAGAAGAACGAAATTTGGTGAGCCAAGTGGGATTGGTGTACTGATCATTACCTGCAAGTATCATCAAGATTGGATGAAAAAATGTTTGCTGAGAATTCAGGAAACTCGTAGTTTTTTGGAAGCTTGGCAACCCCTTTGAATGAAAGTGATTCTCATCAGTCTCTGCTTGGGGCTACTTCAATACGACACAAACCATAGGGATAGAACTTGGAACTACATTATTGTGCCAAGTTTAAAAGAGCTAGCACAAACCGTGTTTGATTTAGAGTTCCAACTACATGTATCCATATAGGAGAAAAACGGAGTGAAACCTAAACATGAAACCATTTCCTGCAAAGGAACGGTTAACCGAGAAGAACGAAATTTGGAGACCAAGTTTGATTGTTGTTCGGGTCATTACCTGCAAGTATCATCAAGATTGGGTGAAAAAAGGTTTGCTGAGATTTCAGGAAACTCGTAGTTTTTGGAAGCTTGGCAACCCCTTTCAATGAAAGTGATTCTCGTCAGTCTCTGCTTGGGGCTACTTCAATCGGACACAAACCACAGCGATAGAACTTGGAACTACATTATTGTGCCAAGTTCAAAGAGCTAGCACAAACCGTGTTTGATTTAGAGTTCCAACTACATGTATCGATATAGGAGAAAACAGAGTGAAACCTAAACGTGAAAAAGGTTCCTGCAAATGATCGGTTTAAGCGAGATGAACGAAATTTGGTGAGCCAAGTGGGATTGGTGTACTGATCATTACCTGCAAGTATCATCAAAGATTGGATGAAAAAAGGTTTGCAGAGATTTCAGGAAACTCGTAGTTTTTTGGAAGCTTTGCAACCCCTTTCGATGAAAGTGATTCTCGTCAGTCTCTGCTTGGTGCTACTTCAATAGGACACAAACCATAGCGATAGAACTTGGAACTACATTATTGTGCAAAGTTTCAAAGAGCTATCACAAACCGTGTTTGATTTAATGTTCCAACTACATGTATCCATATAGGAGAAAACAGACTGAAACCTAAACATGAAAACGGTTCCTGCAAAGGAACGGTTAAGCGAGAAGAACAATATTAGGTGAGCCAAGTGGGATTGGTGTACTGATCATTACCTGCAAGTATCATCAAGATTGGGTGAAAAAATATTTGCTGAGATTTCAGCAAACTTGTAGTTTTTGGAAGCTCGGCAACCCTTTCAATGAAAGTGATTCTCATCAGTCTCTGCTTAGGGCTACTACAATAGGACACAAACCACAGCGATAGAACTTGGAATTACATTATTGTGCCAAGTTTCAAAGAGCTAGCACCAAACCGTGTTTGATTTAGAGTTCCAACTATATGTATCCATATAGAAGAAAACAGAGTGAAACTTAAACATGAAAACGGTTCCTGCAAAGAACGGTTAAAACGAGAAGAATGAAATTTGGTGAGCCAAGTGGGATTGGTGTACTGATCATTACCTGCAAGTCTCATCAAGATTGGGTGAAAAAAAAGTTTGCTGAGATTTCAGGAAACTCGTAGTTTTTTGGACACTTGGCAACCCCTTTCAATGAAAGTGATTCTCGTCAGTCTCTGCTTGGACTTCTTCAATAGGACACAAACCATATTGATAGAACTTGGAACTACATTATTGTGCCAAGTTTCAAAGAGCTAGCACAAACCGTGTTTGATTTCGAGTTCCAACTACATGATTCCGTATAGGAGAAAACAGAGTGAAACCTAAACATGAAAACGGTTTCCTGCAAAGGAAACGGTTTAACCGAGAAGAACGAAATTTGGAGTCCCAAGTGGGTTTGGTGTACGGATCATTACCCTCAAGTATCATCAAGATTGGGTGAAAAAAGGTTTGCTGAGATTTCAGGGAAACTCGTATTTTTTTGAAGCTTGGCAACCCCTTTCAATGAAAGTGATTCTCGTCAGTCTCTGTTTGGGGCTACTTCAATAGGACACAAACCATAGCGATAGAACTTGGAACTACATTATTGTGCCAAGTTTCAAAGAGCTAGCACAACCGTGTTTGATTTAGAGTTCCAACTACTTGTATCCATATAGGAGAAAACAGAGTGAAACCTAAACATGAAAACGGTTCCTGCAAAGGAACTGTTTAACCGAGAAGAACGAAATTTGGTGAGCCAAGTGGGATTGGTGTACTGATCATTACCTGCAAGTATCATCAAGATTGGATGAAAAAAGGTTTGCAGAGATTTCAGGAAACTCGTAGTTTTTTGGAAGCTTTGCAACCCCTTTCGATGAAAGTGATTCTCGCCAGTCTCTGCTTGGGGCTACTTCAATAGGACACAAACCATAGCGATAGAACTTGGAACTACATTATTGTGCCAAGGTTCAAAGAGCTAGCACAAACCGTGTTTGATTTAGAGTTCCAAATACATGTATCCATATAGGAGAAAACAGAGTGAAACCTAAACATCAGAACCGTTCCTCCAAAGGAACGGTTTAACCGAGAAGAACGAAATTTGATGAGCCAAGTGGGATTGGTGTACTGATCATTAAAGGGAAGTATCATCAAGATTGGGTGAAAAAAATGTCTGCTGAGATTTCAGGAAACTCGTAGTGTTTTGGAAGCTTGGCAACCCCTTTCAATGAAAGTGATTCTCGTCAGGCTCCGCTTGGGGCTACTTCAATAGGACACAATCCATAGCGATAGAACTTGGAACTACATTATTGTGCCAAGTTTCAAAGAGCTAGCACAAACCGTGTTTGATTTAGAGTTCCAACTACATGTATCCATATAGGAGAAAACAGAGTGAAACCTAAACATGAAAACGGTTCCTGCAAAGGAACGGTTTAACCAAAAAAGAACGAAATTTGGTGAGCCATGTAGGATTGTGTACTGATCATTACCTGCATCTATCATCAAGATTGGGTGAAAAAATGTTTGTCTAGATTTCAGGAAACTAGTAATTTTTTGGAAGCTTGGCAACCAGTTTCAATGAAAGTGATTCTCGTCAGTCTCTGCTTGGGGCTACTTCAATAGGACACAAACCATAGTGATAGGACTTGGAACTACATTATTGTGCCAAGTTTTCAAAGAGCTAGCACAAATCGTGTTTGATTTAGAGTTCCATCTACATGCATCCATATAGGAGAAAACAGAGTGAAACCTAAACATGAAAACGGTTCCTGCAAAGGAATGGTTTAAGCGAGAAGAACGAAATTTGGAGACCCAAGTTTGATTGTTGTACGGGTCATTACCTGCAAGTATCATCAAGATTGGGTGAAAAAAGGTTTGCTGAGATTTCAGGAAACTCGTAGTTTTTTGGAAGGTTGGCAACCCCTTTCAATGAAAGTGATTCTCGTCAGTCTCTGCTTGGGCTACTTCAATAGGACACAAACCATAGCGATTGAACTTGGAACTACATTATTTGTGCACAGTTTCAAAGAGCTAGCACAAACCGAGTTTGATTTAGAGTTCCAACTCATATATCCATATAGGAGAAAACAGAGTGAAACCTAAACATGAAAACGGTTGCTACAAAGGAACGGTTTAACCGAGAAGAACGAAATTTGGTGAGCCAACTGGGATTGGTGTACTGATCATTAAATGGAAGTATCATCAAGATTGGGTGAAAAAATGTTTGCTGAGATTTCAGGAAACTCGTAGTTTTTTGGAAGTTTGGCAACCCCTTTCAATGAAAGTGATTCTCGTCAGTCTCTGCTTGGGGCTTCTTCAATAGGACACAAACCATAGCGATAGTACTTGGAACTACATTATTGTGCCAAGTTTCAAAGAGCTAGCACAAACCGTGTTTGATTTAGAGTTCCATCTACATGTTTCCATATAGGAGAAAAGAGAGTGAAACCTAAACATGAAAACGGTTCCTGCAAAGGAACGGTTTAAGCGAGAAGAACGAAATTTGGTGAGCCAAGTGGGATTGGTGTACTGATCATTACCTGCAAGTATCATCAAGATTGGGTGAAAAAAGGTTTGCTGATATTTCAGGAAACTCGTAGTTTTTTGGAAGCTTGGCAACCCCTTTCAATGAAAGTGATTCTCGTCAGTCTCTGCTTGTGGCTACTTCAATAGGACACAAAACATAGCGATAGAACTTGGAACTACTTTATTATGCCAACTTTCAAAGAGCTAGCACAAACCGTGTTTGATTTAGAGTTCCAACTACATGTATCCATATAGGAGAAAACAGAGTGAAACCTAAACATGAAAAAGGTTCCTGCAAAGGAACGGTTTAACCGAGAACGAAATTTGGAGACCCAAGTTTGATTGTTGTACGGGTCATTACCTGCAAGTATCATCAAGATTGTGTGAAAAAAGGTTTGCTGAGATTTCAGGAAAACTCGTAGTTTTTGAAGCTTGGCAACCCCTTTCAATGAAAGTGATTCTCGTCAGTCTCTGCTTGGAACTTCTTCAATAGGACACAATCCATATTGATAGAACTTGGAACTACATTATTGTGCCAAGTTTCAAAGAGCTAGGACAAACCGTGTTTGATTTAGAGTTCCCAACTACATGTTTCCATATAGGAGAAAAGAGAGTGAAACCTAAACATTAAACCATTTCCTGCAAAGGAACGGTTTAACCGAGAAGAAAGAAATTTGGTGAGCCAAGTGGATTGGTGTACTGATCATTACCTGCAGGTATCATCAAAATTAGGTGAAAAAATGTTTGCTGAGATTTCAGGAAACTCGTAGATTTTTGGAAGCTTGGCAACCCCTTTCAATGAAAGTGATTCTCGTCAGTCTCTGCTTGGGGCTTCTTCAATAGGACACAAACCATAGCGATTGAACTTGGAACTACATTATTGTGCCATGTTCAAAGAGCTAGCACAAACCGTGTTTGATTTAGAGTTCCATCTACATGTTTCCATATAGGAGAAAAGAGAGTGAAACCTAAACATGAAAACGGTTCCTGCAAAGGAACGGTTTAACGAGAAGAACGAAATTTGGTGAGCCAAGTGGGATTGGTGTACTGATCATTACCTGCAAGTATCATCAAGATTGGGTGAAAAAATATTTGCTGAGATTTCAGGAAACTCGTAGTTTTTTGGACGCTTTGTAACCCTTTTCAATGAAAGTGATTCTCGTCAGTCTCTGCTTGGGGCTACTTCAATAGGACACAAACCACAGCGATAGAACTTGGAACTACATTATTGTGCCAAGTTTCAAAGAGCTAGCACAAACCGAGTTTGATTAGAGTTCCAACTCATATATCCATATAGGAGAAAACAGAGTGAAACCTAAACATGAAAAAGGTTGCTACAAAGGAACGGTTTAACCGAGAAGAACGAAATTTGGTGAGCCAAGTGGGATTGGTGTACTGATCATTAAATGGAAGTATCATCAAGATTGGGTGAAAAAATGTTTGCTGAGATTTCAGGAAACTCGTAGTTTTTTGGAAGTTTGGCAACCCCTTTCAATGAAAGTGATTCTCGTCAGTCTCTGCTTGGGGCTTCTTCAATAGGACACAAACCATAGCGATAGTACTTGGAACTACATTATTGTGCCAAGTTTCAAAGAGCTAGCACAAACCGTGTTTGATTTAGAGTTCCATCTACATGTTTCCATATAGGAGAAAAGAGAGTGAAACCTAAACATGAAAACGGTTCCTGCAAAGGAACGGTTTAAGCGAGAAGAACGAAATTTGGTGAGCCAAGTGGGATTGGTGTACTGATCATTACCTGCAAGTATCATCAAGATTGGGTGAAAAAAGGTTTGCTGATATTTCAGGAAACTCGTAGTTTTTTGGAAGCTTGGCAACCCTTTCAATGAAAGTGATTCTTTTCAGTCTCTGCTTGTGGCTACTTCAATAGGACACAAAACATAGCGATAGAACTTGGAACTACTTTATTATGCCAACTTTCAAAGAGCTAGCACAAACCGTGTTTGATTTAGAGTTCCAACTACATGTATCCATATAGGAGAAAACAGAGTGAAACCTAAACATGAAAAAGGTTCCTGCAAAGGAACGGTTTAACCGAGAACGAAATTTGGAGACCCAAGTTTGATTGTTGTACGGGTCATTACCTGCAAGTATCATCAAGATTGTGTGAAAAAAGTTTGCTGAGATTTCAGGAAACTCGTAGTTTTTTGGAAGCTTGGCAACCCCTTTCAATGAAAGTGATTCTCGTCAGTCTCTGCTTGGGGCTACTTCAATAGGACAAAAACCATAGCGATAGAACTTGGAACTACATTATTGTGCCAAGTTTCAAAGAGCTAGCACAAACCGTTTTTGATTTTAGAGTTCCAACTACATGTATCCATATCGGAGAAAACAGAGTGAAACCTAAACATTAAACCATTTCCTGCAAAGGAACGGTTTAACCGAGAAGAAAGAAATTTGGTGAGCCAAGTGGGATTGGTGTACTGATCATTACCTGCAGGTATCATCAAAATTAGGTGAAAAAATGTTTGCTGAGATTTCAGGAAACTCGTAGATTTTTGGAAGCTTGGCAACCCCTTTCAATGAAAGTGATTCTCGTCAGTCTCTGCTTGGGGCTTCTTCAATAGGGACACAAACCATAGCGATTGAACTTGGAACTACATTATTGTGCCATGTTTCAAAGAGCTAGCACAAACCGTGTTTGATTTAGAGTTCCATCTACATGTTTCCATATAGGAGAAAAGAGAGTGAACCTAAACATGAAAACGGTTCCTGCAAAGGAACGGTTTAACCGAGAAGAACGAAATTTGGTGAGCCAAGTGGGATTGGTGTACTGATCATTACCTGCAAGTATCATCAAGATTGGGTGAAAAAATATTTGCTGAGATTTCAGGAAACTCGTAGTTTTTTGGACGCTTTGTAACCCCTTTCAATGAAAGTGATTCTCGTCAGTCTCTGCTTGGGGCTACTTCCAATAGGACACAAACCACAGCGATAGAACTTGGAACTACATTATTGTGCAAGTTTCAAAGAGCTAGCACAAACCATGTTTGATTTAGAGTTCCAACTACATGTATCCATATAGGAGAAAACAGAGTGAAACCTAAACGTGAAAAAGGTTCCTGCAAATGATCGGTTTAAGCGAGATGAACGAAATTTGGTGAGCCAAGTGGGATTGGTGTACTGATCATTACCTGCAAGTATCATCAAGATTGGGTGAAAAAAGGTTTTGCTGAGATTTCAGGAAATTCGTTGTTTTTTGGAAGTTTGGCAACCCCTTTCAGTGAAAGTGATTCTCGTCAGTCTCTGCTTGGGGCTACTTCAATAGGACACATACAATAGCGATAGAACTTGGAACTACATTATTGTGCCAAGTTTCAAAAGCTAGCACGAACCGTGTTTGATTTAGAGTTCCAACTAAATGTATCCATATAGGAGAAAACAGAGTGAAACCTAAACATGAAAACGTTTCCTGCAAAGGAACGGTTTAACCGAGAAGAACGAAATTTGGTGAGCCAAGTAGGATTGGTGTACTGATCATTACCTGCAAGTATCATCAAGATTGGATGAAAAAGGTTTGCTGAGATTTCAGGAAACTCGTAGTTTTTTGGAAGCTTGCAACCCCTTTTGATGAAAGTGATTCTCGTCAGTCTCTGCTTGGGGCTACTTCAATAGGAACACAAACCATAGCGATAGAACTTGGAACTACATTATTGTGCAAAGTTTCAAAGAGCTATCACAAAACCGTGTTTGATTTAGGGTTCCAACTACATGTATCCATATAGGAGAAAACAGAGTGAAACCTAAACATGAAAACGGTTCCTGCAAAGGAACGGTTTTAAGCGAGAAGAACAATATTAGGTGAGCCAAGTGGGATTGGTGTACTGATCATTACCTGCAAGTATCATCAAGATTGGGTGAAAAAATATTTGTGAGATTTCAGCAAACTTGTAGTTTTTGGAAGCTCGGCAACCCCTTTTCAATGAAAGTGATTCTAGTCAGTCTCTGCTTAGGGCTACTGCAATAGGACACAAACCACAGCGATAGAACTTGGAATTACATTATTGTGCCAAGTTTCAAGAGCTAGCACAAACCGTGTTTGATTTAGAGTTCCAACTACATGTATCCATATAGGAGAAAACAGTGAAACCTAAACATGAAAACGGTTCCTGCAAAGGAACGGTTTAACCGAGAAGAATGAAATTTGGTGAGCCAAGTGGGAATGGTGTACTGATCATTACCTGCAAGTCTCATCAAGATTGGGTGAAAAAAAGTTTGCTGAGATTTCAGGAAACTCGTAGTTTTTTGGAAGCTTGGCAACCCCTTTCAATGAAAGTGATTCTCGTCAGTCTCTGCTTGGGATGTCTTCAATAGGACACAAACCATAGCGATAGAACTTGGAACTACATTATTGTGCCAAGTTTCAAAGAGCTAGCACAAACCGTGTTTGATTTAGAGTTCCAACTACATGTTTCCGTATAGGAGAAAACAGAGTGAAACCTAAACATGAAAACGGTTCCTGCAAAGGAACGGTTTACGTGAGAAGAACGAAATTTGGTGAGCCAAGTGGGATTGGTGTACTGATCATTACCTGCAAGTATCATCAAGATTGGGTAAAAAAAATGTTTGCTGAGATTTCAGGAAACTCGTAGTTTTTTGGAAGCTTGGCAACCCCTATCAATGAAAGTGATTCTCCTCAGTCTCTGCTTGGTGCTACTTCAATAGGACACAAACGATAGCGACAGAACTTGGAACTACATTATTTGTGCCAAGTTTCAAAGAGCTAGCACAAACCGTGTTTGATTTAGAGTTCCAACTACATGTATCCATATAGGAGAAAACAGAGTGAAACCTAAACATGAAAACGGTTCCTGCAAAGGAACGGTTTAACCGAGAAGAAGGAAATTTGGTGAGCCAAGTGGGATTGGTGTACTGATCTTTACCTGCAAGTATCATCAAGATTGGGTGAAGAAATGTTTGCTGAGATTTCAGGAAACTCGTGTTTTTGTTGGAAGCTTGGCAACCCATTTCAATGAAAGTGATTCTCGTCAGTCTCTGCTTGGGCTTCTTCAATAGGACACAAACCATAGCGATAGAACTTGGAACTACTTTATTGTGCCAACTTTCAAAGAGCTAGCACAAACCGTGTTTGCTTTAGAGTTCCAACTACATGTATCCATATAGGAGAAAACAGAGTGAAACCTAAACGTGAAAAAGGTTCCTGCAAATGATCGTTTTAAGCGAGATGAACGAAATTTGGTGAGCCAAGTGGGATTGGTGTACTGATCATTACCTGCAAGTACAATCAAGATTGGGTGAAAAAGGTTTGCTGAGATTTCAGGAAATTCGTTGTTTTTTGGAAGTTTGGCAACCCCTTTCAGTGAAAGTGATTCTCGTCAGTCTCTGCTTGGGGCTACTTCAATAGGAACACATACAATAGCGATAGAACTTGGAACTACATTATTGTGCCAAGTTTCAAAAGCTAGCACGAACCGTGTTTGATTTAGAGTTCCAACTAAATGTATCCATATAGGAGAAAACAGAGTGAAACCTAAACATGAAAACGGTTCTGCAAAGGAACGGTTTAACCGAGAAGAACGAAATTTGGTGAGCCAAGTAGGATTGGTGTACTGATCATTACCTGCAAGTATATCAAGATTGGATGAAAAAAGGTTTGCTGAGATTTCAGGAAACTCGTAGTTTTTGGAAGCTTGGCAACCCCTTTTGATGAAAGTGATTTCTCGTCAGTCTCTGCTTGGGGCTACTTCAATAGGACACAAACCATAGCGATAGAACTTGGAACTACATTATTGTGCAAAGTTTCAAAGAGCTATCACAAACCGTGTTTGATTTAGGGTTCCAACTACATGTATCCATATAGGAGAAAACAGAGTGAAACCTAAACATGAAAACGGTTCCTGCAAAGGAACGGTTAAAGCGAGAAGAACAATATTAGGTGAGCCAAGTGGGATTGGTGTACTGATCATTACCTGCAAGTATCATCAAGATTGGGTGAAAAAATATTTGTGAGATTTCAGCAAACTTGTAGTTTTTGGAAGCTCGGCAACCCCTTTCAATGAAAGTGATTCTAGTCAGTCTCTGCTTAGGGCTACTGCAATAGGACACAAACCACAGCGATAGAACTTGGAATTACATTATTGTGCCAAGTTTCAAAGAGCTAGCACAAACCGTGTTTGATTTAGAGTTCCAAACTACATGTATCCATATAGGAGAAAACAGTGAAACCTAAACATGAAAACGGTTCCTGCAAAGGAACGGTTTAACCGAGAAGAATGAAATTTGGTGAGCCAAGTGGGAATGGTGTACTGATCATTACCTGCAAGTCTCATCCAAGATTGGGTGAAAAAAAGTTTGCTGAGATTTCAGGAAACTCGTAGTTTTTTGGAAGCTTGGCAACCCCTTTCAATGAAAGTGATTCTCGTCAGTCTCTGCTTGGGATGTCTTCAATAGGACACAAACCATAGCGATAGAACTTGGAACTACATTATTGTGCCAAGTTTCAAAGAGCTAGCACAAACCGTGTTTGATTTAGAGTTCCAACTACATGTTTCCGTATAGGAGAAAACAGAGTGAAACCTAAACATGAAAACGGTTCCTGCAAAGGAACGGTTTACGCGAGAAGAACGAAATTTGGTGAGCCAAGTGGGATTGGTGTACTGATCATTACCTGCAAGTATCACCAAATTGGGTAAAAAAAATGTTTGCTGATATTTCAGGAAACTCGTAGTTTTTTGGAAGCTTGGCAACCCCTATCAATGAAAGTGATTCTCCTCAGTCTCTGCTTGGTGCTACTTCAATAGGACACAAACGATAGCGACAGAACTTGGAACTACATTATTGTGCCAAGTTTCAAAGAGCTAGCACAAACCGTGTTTGATTTAGAGTTCCAACTACATGTATCCATATAGGAGAAAACAGAGTGAAACCTAAAACATGAAAACGGTTCCTGCAAAGGAACGGTTTAACCGAGAAGAACGAAATTTGGTGAGCCAAGTGGGATTGGTGTACTGATCTTTACCTGCAAGTATCATCAAGATTGGGTGAAGAAATGTTTGCTGAGATTTCAGGAAACTCGTGTTTTGTTGGAAGCTTGGCAACCCATTTCATGAAAGTGATTCTCGTCAGTCTCTGCTTGGGGCTTCTTCAATAGGAACACAAACCATAGCGATAGAACTTGGAACTACTTTATTGTGCCAACTTTCAAAGAGCTAGCACAACCGTGTTTGCTTTAGAGTTCCAACTACATGTATCCATATAGGAGAAAACAGAGTGAAACCTAAACATGAAAAAGGTTCCTGCAAAGAACGGTTTAACCGAGAAGAACGAAATTTGGAGACCCAAGTTTGATTGTTGTACGGGTCATTACCTGCAAGTATCATCAAGATTGGGTGAAAAAATGTTTGCTGAGATTTCAGGAAACTCGTAGTTTTTTGGAAGTTTGGCAACCCCTTTCAATGAAAGTGATTCTCGTCAGTCTCTGCTTGGGGCTTCTTCAATAGGACACAAACCATAGCGATAGAACTAGGAACTACATTATTGTGCCAACTTTCAAAGAGCTAGCACAAACCGTGTTTGATTTAGAGTTCCAACTACATGTATCCATATAGGAGAAAAGAGAGTGAAACCTAAACATGAAAACGGTTCCTGCAAAGGAACGGTTTAAGCGAGAAGAACGAAATTTGGTGAGCCAAGTGGGATTCGTGTACTGATCATTACCTGCAAGTATCATCAAGATTGGGTGAAAAAAAGGTTTGCTGAGATTTCAGGAAACTCGTAGTTTTTTTATAAGCTTGGCAACCCCTTTCAATGAAAGTGATTCTCGTCAGTCTCTGCTTGTGGCTACTTCAATAGGACACAAAACATAGCGATAGAACTTGGAACAACTTTATTATGCCAACTTTCAAAGAGCTAGCACAAACCGTGTTTGATTTAGAGTTCCAACTACATGTATCCATATAGGAGAAAACAGAGTGAAACCTAAACATGAAAACGGTTCCTGCAAAGGAACGGTTTTACCGAGAAGAACGAATTTGGAGACCCAAGTTTGATTGTTGTACGGGTCATTACCTGCAAGTATCATCAAGATTGGGTGAAAAAAGGTTTGCTGAGATTTCAGGAAACTCGTAGTTTTTTGGAAGCTTGGCAACCCCTTTCAATGAAAGTGATTCTCGTCAGTCTCTGCTTGGGGCTACTTCAATAGGACACAAACCATAGCGATTGAACTTGGAACTACATTATTGTGCAAGTTTCAAAGAGCTAGCACAAACCGTGTTTGATTTAGAGTTCCAACTCATGTATCCATAAAGGAGAAAACAGAGTGAAACCTAAACATGAAAACGGTTCCTACAAAGGAACGTTTAACCAAGAAGAACGAAATTTGGTGAGCCAAGTGGGATTGGTGTCCTGATCATTACCTGCAAGTATCATCAAGTGCCGAAAGCCAAGTGCCAATGACTCGGCTTGGCACAGAATCACGAGCCACCACACAGCTCTGTAGGTTCAAACAGCAATTCTTTATTTCCGGATCTCACACCAGCCTCCACACACGTTCAGGGGCAGTCTCGTTCTGCCGCACACTTC
>NW_027553723.1:0-32286 GCF_045843805.1 Urocitellus parryii
CATTTAATGATCAGTACACCAATCCCACTTGGCTCACCAAATTTCGTTCTTCTAGGTTAAACCGTTCCTTTGCAGTAACCATTTTCATGTTTAGGTTTCACTCTGTTTTCTAGTATATTGATACATGTAGTTGGAACTCTAAATCAAACAAGGTTTGTGCTAGCTCTTTGAAACTAGGCACAATAATGTAGTTCCAAGTTCTATCGATATGGTTTGTGTCCTATTGAAGTAGCCCCAAGCAGAGACTGATGAGAATCACTTTTATTGAAAGGGGTTGCCAAGCTTCCAAAAAACTACGAGTTTCCTGAAATCTCAGCAAACATTTTTTCACCAATCTTGATGATACTTCCCTTTAATGATCAGTACACCAATCCCACTTGGCTCACCAAATTTCGTTCTTCTAGGTTAAATCGTTTCTTAACAGTAGCCGTTTTCATGTTTAGGTTTCACTCTGTTTTCTCCTATATGGATACATGTAGTTGGAACTCTAAATCAAACATGGTTTGTGCTAGCTCTTTGAAACATGGCACAATAATGTAGTTCCAAGTTCTATCGATATGGTTTGTGTCCTATTGAAGTAGCCCCAAGCAGAGACAGACGAGAATCACTTTCATTGAAAGGGGTTGCCAAGCTTCCAAAAAACTACGAATTTTCTGAATTCTCCGCAAACATTTTTTCATCCAGTCTTGATGATACTTGCAGGTAATGATCAGTACACCAATCCCACTTGGCTCACCAAATTTCGATCTTCTGGGTTAAACCGTTCCTTTGCAGTAACCATTTTCATATTTAGGTTTCACTCTGTTTTCTAGTATATTGATACATGTAGTTGGAACTCTAAATCCAACAAGGTTTGTGCTAGCTCTTTGAAACTTGGCACAATAATGTAGTTCCAAGTTCTATCACTATGCTTTGTGTCCTATTGAAGTAGCCCCAAGCAGAGACTGACGAGAATCACTTTCATTGAAAGGGGTTGCCAAGCTTCCAAAAAACTAGGAGTTTCCTGAGATCTCAGCAAACATTTTTTCACCCATCTTGATGATACTTCCATTTAATGATGACTACACCAATCCCACTTGGCTCACCAAATTTCGTTCTTCTAGTTTAAACCGTTCCTTTGCAGTAACCATTTTCATGTTTAGGTTTCACTCTGTTTTCTAGTATATTGATACATGTAGTTGGAACTCTAAATCAAACAAGGTTTGTGCTAGCTCTTTGAAACTAGGCACAATAATGTAGTTCCAAGTTCTATCGATATGGTTTGTGTCCTATTGAAGTAGCCCCAAGCAGAGACTGACAAGAATCACTTTTATTGAAAGGGGTTGCCAAGCTTCCAAAAAACTACGAGTTTCCTGAAATCTCAGCAAACATTTTTTCACCAATCTTGATGATACTTCCCTTTAATGATCAGTACACCAATCCCACTTGGCTCACCAAATTTCGTTCTTCTAGTTTAAACCGTACCTTTGCAGTAACCATTTTCAAGTTTAGGTTTCACTCTGTTTTCTCCTATATGGATACATGTAGTTGGAACTCTAAATCAAACACGGTTTGTGCTAGCTCTTTGAAACTTGGCACAATAATGTAGTTCCAAGTTCTATCGCTATGCTTTGTGTCCTATTGAAGTAGCCCCAAGCAGAGACTGACGAGAATCACTTTCATTGAAAGGGGTTGCCAAGCTTCCAAAAAACTACGAGTTTAATGAATCTCAGCAAATATTTTTTAACCCAATCTCGATGATACTTGCAGGTAATGATCAGTACACCAGTCCCACTTGCCTCACCAAATTTCGTTCTTCTAGGTTAAACCGTTCCTTTGCAGTAACCGTTTTCATGTTTAGGTTTCACTCTGTTTTCTCCTATATGGATACATGTAGTTGGAACTCTAAATCAAACACGGTTTGTCCTAGCTCTTTGAAACTTGGCACAATTATATAGTTCCAAGTTCTATTGCTATGGTTTGTGTCCTATTGAAGTAGCCCCAAGCAGAGACTGACGAGAATCACTTTCATTGAAAGGGGTTGCCAAGCTTCCAAAAAACTTCGAGTTTCCTGAAATCTCAGCAAACATTTTTTTCATCCAATCTTGATGATGCTTCCATTTAATGATCAGTACACCAATCCCACTTGGCTCACCAAATTTCGTTCTTCTAGGTTAAACCGTTCCTTTGCAGTAACCATTTTCATGTTTAGGTTTCTCTCTGTTTTCTCTTATATGGATACATGTAGTTGGAACTCTAAATCAAACAAGGTTTGTGCTAGCTCATTGAAACTTGGCACAATAATGTAGTTCCAAGTTCTATCACTATGGTTTGTGTCCTATTGAAGTAGCCCCAAGCAGAGACTGACGAGAATCACTTTCATTGAAAGGGGTTGCCAAGCTTCCAAAAAACTACGAGTTTCCTGAAATCTCAGGAAACATTTTTTCACCCAATCTTGATGATACTTCCATTTAATGATCAGTACACCAATCCCACTTGGCTCACCAAATTTCGTTCTTCTAGTTTAAACCGTTCCTTTGCAGTAACCATTTTCATGTTTAGGTTTCACTCTCTTTTCTCCCATATGGATACATGTAGTTGGAACACTAAATCAAACACGGTTTGTGCTAGCTCTTTGAAACATGGCACAATAATGTAGTTCCAAGTTCTAGCGCTATGGTTTGTGTCTTATTGAAGTAGCCCCAAGCAGAGACTGACGACAATCCCTTTCATTGAAAGGGGTTGCCAAGCTTCCAAAAAACCACGAGTTTCCTGAAATCTCAGCAAACATTTTTTCACCCAATCTTGATGATACTTCCATTCAATGATCAATACACCATTCCCACTTGTTTCACCAAATTTCGTTCTTCTAGTTTAAATCGTTTCTTAGCAGTAACCGTTTTCATATTTAGGTTTCACTCTGTTTTCTCCTATATGGATACATGCAGTTGGAACTCTAAATCAAACATGGTTTGTGCTAGCTCTTTGAAACATGGCACAATAATGTAGTTCCAAGTTCTATCGCTATGGTTTGTGTCCTATTGAAGTTGCCCCAAGCAGAGACTGACGAGAATCACTTTCATTGAAAGGGGTTGCCAAGCTTCCAAAAAACTACGAATTTCCTGAATTCTCAGCAAACATTTTTTCATCCAGTCTTGATGATACTTGCAGGTAATGATCAGTACACCAATCCCACTTGGCTCACCAAATTTCGATCTTCTGGGTTAAACCGTTCCTTTGCAGTAACCATTTTCATATTTAGGTTTCAGTCTGTTTTCTAGTATATTGATACATGTAGTTGGAACTCTAAATCCAACAAGGTTTGTGCTAGCTCTTTGAAACTTGGCACAATAATGTAGTTCCAAGTTCTATCACTATGCTTTGTGTCCTATTGAAGTAGCCCCAAGCAGAGACTGACGAGAATCACTTTCATTGAAAGTGGTTGCCAAGCTTCCAAAAAACTACGAGTTTCCTGAAATCTCAGCAAACATTTTTTCACCAATCTTGATGATTCTTCCCTTTAATGATCAATACACCAATCCCACTTGTTTCACCAAATTTCGTTCTTCTAGGTTAAATCGTTTCTTAGCAGTAACAGTTTTCATGTTTAGGTTTCACTTTGTGTTCTCCTATATGGATACATGTAGTTGGAACTCTAAATCAAACATGGTTTGTGCTAGCTCTTTGAAACATGGCACAATAATGTAGTTCCAAGTTCTATCGCTATGGTTTGTGTCCTATTGAAGTAGCCCCAAGCAGAGACTGACGAGAATCACTTTCATTGAAAGGGGTTGCCAAGCTTCCAAAAAACTACGAATTTCCTGAATTCTCAGCAAACATTTTTTCATCCAGTCTTGATGATACTTGCAGGTAATGATCAGTACACCAATCCCACTTGGCTAACCAAATTTCGATCTTCTGGGTTAAACCGTTCCTTTGCAGTAACCATTTTCATATTTAGGTTTCACTCTGTTTTCTAGTACATTGATACATGTAGTTGGAACTCTAAATCCAACAAGGTTTGTGCTAGCTCTTTGAAACTTGGCACAATAATGTAGTTCCAAGTTCTATCACTATGCTTTGTGTCCTATTGAAGTAGCCCCAAGCAGAGACTGACGAGAATCACTTTCATTGAAAGGGGTTGCCAAGCTTCCAAAAAACTACGAGTTTCCTGAATTCTCAGCAAACATTTTTTCATCCAGTCTTGATGATACTTGCAGGTAATGATCAGTACACTAATCCCACTTGGCTCACCACATTTCGATCTTCTGGGTTAAACCATTCCTTTGCAGTAACCATTTTCATATTTAGGTTTCACTCTGTTTTCTAGTATATTGATACATGTAGTTGGAAGTCTAAATCCAACAAGGTTTGTGCTAGTTCTTTGAAACTTGGCACAATAATGTAGTTCCAAGTTCTATCACTATGCTTTGTGTCCTATTGAAGTAGCCCCAAGCAGAGACTGACGAGAATCACTTTCATTGAAAGGGGTTGCCAAGCTTCCAAAAAACTACGAGTTTCCTGAAATCTCAGCAAACATTTTTTCACCAATCTTGATGATACTTCCCTTTAATGATCAGTACACCAATCCCACTTGGCTCACCAAATTTCGTTCTTCTAGTTTAAACCGTACCTTTGCAGTAACCGTTTTCATGTTTAGGTTTCACTCTGTTTTCTCCTATATGGATACATGTAGTTGGAACTCTAAATCAAACATGGTTTGTGCTAGCTCTTTGAAACATGGCACAATAATGTAGTTCCAAGTTCTATCGCTATGGTTTGTGTCCTATTGAAGTAGCCCCAAGCAGAGACTGACGAGAATCACTTTCATTGAAAGGGGTTGCCAAGCTTCCAAAAAACTACGAATTTCCTGAATTCTCAGCAAACATTTTTTCATCCAGTCTTGATGATACTTGCAGGTAATGATAAGTACACCAATCCCACTTGGCTCACCAAATTTCGATCTTCTGGGTTAAACCGTTCCTTTGCAGTAACCATTTTCATGTTTAGGTTTCACTCTGTTTTATCCTATATGGATACATGTAGTTGGAACTCTAAATCCAACAAGGTTTGTGCTAGCTCTTTGAAACTTGGCACAATAATGTAGTTCCAAGTTCTATCACTATGCTTTGTGTCCTATTGAAGTAGCCCCAAGCAGAGACTGACGAGAATCACTTTCATTGAAAGTGGTTGCCAAGCTTCCAAAAAACTACGAGTTTCCTGAGATCTCAGCAAACATTTGTTCACCCAATCTTGATGATACTTCCATTTAATGATGACTACACCAATCCCACTTGGCTCACCAAATTTCGTTCTTCTAGTTTAAACCGTTCCTTTGCAGTAACCATTTTCATGTTTAGGTTTCACTCTGTTTTCTCCCATATGGATACATGTAGTGGGAACTCTAAATCAAACACGGTTTGTGCTAGCTCTTTGAAACATGGCACAATAATGTAATTCCAAGTTCTATCGATATGGTTTGTTTCCTATTGAAGTAGCCCCAAGCAGAGACTGACGTGAATCACTTTTATTGAAAGGGGTTGCCAAGCTTCCAAAAAACTACGAGTTTCCTGAAATCTCAGCAAACATTTTTTCACCAATCTTGATGATACTTCCCTTTAATGATCAGTACACCAATCCCACTTGGCTCACCAAATTTCGTTCTTCTAGTTTAAACAGTACCTTTGCAGTAACCATTTTCAAGTTTAGGTTTCACTCTGTTTTCTCCTATATGGATACATGTAGTTGGAACTCTAAATCAAACACGGTTTGTGCTAGCTCTTTGAAACTTGGCACAATAATGTAGTTCCAAGTTCTATCGCTATGCTTTGTGTCCTATTGAAGTAGCCCCAAGCAGAGACTGACGAGAATCACTTTCATTGAAAGGGGTTGCCAAGCTTCCAAAAAACTACGAGTTTAATGAATCTCAGCAAATATTTTTTAACCCAATCTCGATGATACTTGCAGGTAATGATCAGTACACCAATCCCACTTGCCTCACCAAATTTCGTTCTTCTGGGTTAAACCGTTCCTTTGCAGTAACCGTTTTCATGTTTAGGTTTCACTCTGTTTTCTCCTATATGGATACATGTAGTTGGAACTCTAAATCAAACAAGGTTTGTGCTAGCTCATTGAAACTTGGCACAATAATGTAGTTCCAAGTTCTATCACTATGGTTTGTGTCCTATTGAAGTAGCCCCAAGCAGAGACTGACGAGAATCACTTTCATTGAAAGGGGTTGCCAAGCTTCCAAAAAACTACGAGTTTCCTGAAATCTCAGCAAACATTTTTTCACCCAATCTTGATGATACTTCCATTTAATGATCAATACAGCAATCCCACTTGGCTCACCAAATTTCGTTCTTCTAGTTTAAACCGTTCCTTTGCAGTAACCATTTTCATGTTTAGGTTTCACTCTGTTTTCTCCCATATGGATACATGTAGTTGGAACTCTAAATCAAACACGGTTTGTGCTAGCTCTTTGAAACATGGCACAATAATGTAGTTCCAAGTTCTATCGCTATGGTTTGTGTCCTATTGAAGTAGCCCCAAGCAGAGACTGACGACAATCACTTTCATTAAAAGGGGTTGCCAAGCTTCCAAAAAACCACGAGTTTCCTGAAATCTCAGCAAACATTTTTTCACCAATCTTGATGATACTTCCATTCAATGATCAATACACCAATCCCACTTGTTTCACCAAATTTCGTTCTTCTAGGTTAAATCGTTTCTTAGCAGTAACCGTTTTCATGTTTAGGTTTCACTCTGTTTTCTCCTATATGGATACATGTAGTTGGAACTCTAAATCAAACATGGTTTGTGCTAGCTCTTTGAAACATGGCACAATAATGTAGTTCCAAGTTCTATCGCTATGGTTTGTGTCCTATTGAAGTAGCCCCAAGCAGAGACTGACGAGAATCACTTTCATTGAAAGGGGTTGCCAAGCTTCCAAAAAACTACGAGTTTCCTGAAATCTCAGCAAACATTTTTTCACCCAATCTTGATGATACTTCCATTTAATGATCAATACACCAATCCCACTTGGCTCACCAAATTTCGTTCTTCTAGTTTAAACCGTTCCTTTGCCGTAACCATTTTAATGTTTAGGTTTCACTCTGTTTTCTCCCATATGGATACATGTAGTTGGAACTCTAAATCAAACACGGTTTGTGCTAGCTCTTTGAAACATGGCACAATAATGTAGTTCCAAGTTCTATCGCTATGGTTTGTGTCTTATTGAAGTAGCCCCAAGCAGAGACTGACGAGAATCACTTTCATTGAAAGGGGTTGCCAAGCTTCCAAAAAACCACGAGTTTCCTGAAATCTCAGCAAACATTTTTTCACCCAATCTTGATGATACTTCCATTCAATGATCAATACACCAATCCCACTTGTTTCACCAAATTTCGTTCTTCTAGGTTAAATCGTTCCTTAGCAGTAACCGTTTTCATGTTTAGGTTTCACTCTGTTTTCTCCTATATGGATACATGTAGTTGGAACTCTAAATCAAACATGGTTTGTGCTAGCTCTTTGAAACATGGCACAATAATGTAGTTCCAAGTTCTATCGCTATGGTTTGTGTCCTATTGAAGTAGCCCCAAGCAGAGACTGACGAGAATCACTTTCATTGAAAGGGGTTGCCAAGCTTCCAAAAAACTACGAATTTCCTGAATTCTCAGCAAACATTTTTTCATCCAGTCTTGATGATACTTGCAGGTAATGATCAGTACACCAATCCCACTTGGCTCACCAAATTTCGATCTTCTGGGTTAAACCGTTCCTTTGCAGTAACCATTTTCATATTTAGGTTTCACTCTGTTTTCTAGTATATTGATACATGTAGTTGGAACTCTAAATCCAACAAGGTTTGTGCTAGCTCTTTGAAACTTGGCACAATAATGTAGTTCCAAGTTCTATCACTATGCTTTGTGTCCTATTGAAGTAGCCCCAAGCAGAGACTGACGAGAATCACTTTCATTGAAAGGGGTTGCCAAGCTTCCAAAAAACTACGAGTTTCCTGAAATGTCAGCAAACATTTTTTCACCCAATCTTGATGATACGTCCATTTAATGATCAGTACACCAATCCCACTTGGCTCACCAAATTTCGTTCTTCTAGTTTAAACCGTTCCTTTGCAGTAACCATTTTCATGTTTAGGTTTCACTCTGTTTTCTCCCATATGGATACATGTAGTTGGAACTCTAAATCAAACACGGGTTGTGCTAGCTCTTTGAAACATGGCACAATAATGTAGTTCCAAGTTCTATCGATATGGTTTGTGTCCTATTGAAGTATCCCCAAGCAGAGACTGACAAGAATCACTTTTATTGAAAGGGGTTGCCAAGCTTCCAAAACCTACGAGTTTCCTGAAATCTCAGCAAACATTTTTTCACCAATCTTGATGATACTTCCATTTAATGATCAGTACACCAATCCCTCTTGGCTCACCAAATTTCGTTCTTCTAGTTTAAACCGTACCTTTGCAGTAACCATTTTCATGTTTAGGTTTCACTCTATTTTCTCCTATATGGATACATGTATTTGGAACTCTAAATCAAACACGGTTTGTGCTAGCTCTTTGAAACTTGGCACAATAATGTAGTTCCAAGTTCTATCGCTATGCTTTGTGTCCTATTGAAGTAGCCCCAAGCAGAGACTGACGAGAATCACTTTCATTGAAAGGGGTTGCCAAGCTTCCAAAAAACTACGAGTTTAATGAATCTCAGCAAATATTTTTTAACCCAATCTCGATGATACTTGCAGGTAATGATCAGTACACCAATCCCACTTGCCTCACCAAATTTCGTTCTTCTAGGTTAAACCGTTCCTTTGCAGTAACCCTTTTCATGTTTAGGTTTCACTCTGTTTTCTCCTATATGGATACATGTAGTTGGAACTCTAAATCAAACACGGTTTGTGCTAGCTCTTTGAAACTTGGCACAATAATGTAGTTCCAAGTTCTATCACTATGCTTTGTGTCCTATTGAAGTAGCCCCAAGCAGAGACTGACGAGAATCACTTTCATTGAAAGGGGTTGCCAAGCTTCCAAAAAACTACGAATTTCCTGAATTCTCAGCAAACATTTTTTCATCCAGTCTTGATGATACTTGCAGGTAATGATCAGTACACCAATCCCACTTGGCTCACCAAATTTCGATCTTCTGGGTTAAACCGTTCCTTTGCAGTAACCATTTTCATATTTAGGTTTCACTCTGTTTTCTAGTATATTGATACATGTAGTTGGAACTCTAAATCCAACAAGGTTTGTGCTAGCTCTTTGAAACTTGGCACAATAATGTAGTTCCAAGTTCTATCACTATGCTTTGTGTCCTATTGAAGTAGCCCCAAGCAGAGACTGACGAGAATCACTTTCATTGAAAGGGGTTGCCAAGCTTCCAAAAAACCACGAGTTTCCTGAAATCTCAGCAAACATTTTTTCACCAATCTTGATGATACTTCCCTTTAATGATCAATACACCAATCCCACTTGTTTCAACAAATTTCGTTCTTCTAGGTTAAATCGTTTCTTAGCAGTAACCGTTTTCATGTTTAGGTTTCACTCTGTTTTCTCCTCTATGGATACATGTAGTTGGAACTCTAAATCAAACATGGTTTGTGCTAGCTCTTTGAAACATGGCACAATAATGTAGTTCCAAGTTCTATCGCTATGGTTTGTGTCCTATTGAAGTAGCCCCAAGCAGAGACTGACGAGAATCACTTTCATTGAAAGGGGTTGCCAAGCTTCCAAAAAACTACGAATTTCCTGAATTCTCAGCAAACATTTTTTCATCCAGTCTTGATGATACTTGCAGGTAATGATCAGTACACCAATCCCACTTGGCTCACCAAATTTCGATCTTCTGGGTTAAACCGTTCCTTTGCAGTAACCATTTTCATATTTAGGTTTCACTCTGTTTTCTAGTATATTGATACATGTAGTTGGAACTCTAAATCAAACAAGGTTTGTGCTAGCTCTTTGAAACTTGGCACAATAATGTAGATCCAAGTTCTATCACTATGCTTTGTGTCCTATTGAAGTAGCCCCAAGCAGAGACTGACGAGAATCACTTTCACTGAAAGGGTTGCCAAGCTTCCAAAAAACTACGAGTTTACTGAATTCTCAGCAAACATTTTTTCATCCAGTCTTGATGATACTTGCAGGAAATGATCAGTACACCAATCCCACTTGGCTCACCAAATTTCGATCTTCTGGGTTAGACCGTTCCTTTGCAGTAACCATTTTCATATTTAGGTTTCACTCTGTTTTTAGTATATTGATACATGTAGTTGGAACTCTAAATCCAACAAGGTTTGTGCTAGCTCTTTGAAACTTGGCACAATAATGTAGTTCCAAGTTCTATCACTATGCTTTGTGTCCTATTGAAGTAGCCCCAAGCAGAGACTGACGAGAATCACTTTCATTGAAAGGGGTTGCCAAGCTTCCAAAAAACTACGAGTTTCCTGAAATCTCAGCAAACATTTTTTCACCAATCTTGATGATACTTCCTTTAATGATCAGTACACCAATCCCACTTGGCTCACCAAATTTCGTTCTTCTAGTTTAAACCGTACCTTTGCAGTAACCATTTCATGTTTAGGTTTCACTCTGTTTTCTCCTATATGGATACATGTAGTTGGAACTCTAAATCAAACACGGTTTGTGCTAGCTCTTTGAAACTTGGCACAATAATGAAGTTCCAAGTTCTATCGCTATGCTTTGTGTCCTATTGAAGTAGCCCCAAGCAGAGACTGACGAGAATCACTTTCATTGAAAGGGGTGCCAAGCTTCCAAAAAACTACGAATTTCCTGAAATCTCAGCAAACAGTTTTTCACCCAATATTGATGATACTTGCAGGTAATGATCAGTACACCAATCCCACTTGCCTCACCAAATTTCGTTCTTCTAGGTTAAATCGTTTCTTAGCAGTAACCGTTTTCATGTTTAGGTTTTCACTCTGTTATCTCCTATATGGATACATGTAGTTGGAACTCTAAATCAAACATGGTTTGTGCTAGCTCTTTGAAACATGGCACAATAATGTAGTTCCAAGTTCTATCGCTATGGTTTGTGTCCTATTGAAGTAGCCCCAAGCAGAGACTGACGAGAATCACTTTCATTGAAAGGGGTTGCCAAGCTTCCAAAAAACTACGAATTTCCTGAATTCTCAGCAAACATTTTTTCATCCAGTCTTGATGATACTTGCAGGTAATGATCAGTACACCAATCCCACTTGGCTCACCAAATTTCGATCTTTCTGGGTTAAACCGTTCCTTTGCAGTAACCATTTTAATATTTAGGTTTCACTCTGTTTTCTAGTATATTGATACATGTAGTTGGAACTCTAAATCAAACAAGGTTTGTGCTAGCTCTTTGAAACTTGGCACAATAATGTAGTTCCAAGTTCTATCACTATGCTTTGTGACCTATTGAAGTAGCCCCAAGCAGAGACTGACGAGAATCACTTTCATTGAAAGTGGTTGCCAAGCTTCCAAAAACTACGAGTTTCCTGAAATCTCAGCAAACATTTTTTCACCAATCATGATGATACTTCCCTTTAATGATCAGTACACAATCCCACTTGGCTCACCAAATTTCGTTCTTCTAGTTTAAACTGTACCTTTGCAGTAACCATTTTCATGTTTAGGTTTCACTCTGTTTTCTCCTATATGGATACATGTAGTTGGAACTCTAAATCAAACACGGTTTGTGCTAGCTCTTTGAAACTTGGCACAATAATGTAGTTCCAAGTTCTATCGCTATGGTTTGTGTCACATTGAAGTAGCCCCAAGCAGAGACTGACGAGAATCACTTTCATTGAAAGGGGTTGCCAAGCTTCCAAAAAACTACGAATTTCCTGAAATCTCAGCAAACAGTTTTTCACCCAATATTGATGATACTTGCAGGTAATGATCAGTACACCAATCCCACTTGCCTCACCAAATTTCGTTCTTCTAGGTTAAACCGTTCCTTTGCAGTAACCGTTTTCATGTTTAGGGTTCACTCTATTTTCTCCTATATGGATACATGTAGTTGGAACTCTAAATCAAACACGGTTTGTGCTAGCTCTTTGAAACTTGGCACAATAATGTAGTTCCAAGTTCTATCGCTATGGTTTGTGTCCTATTGAAGTAGCCCCAAGCAGAGACTGACGAGAATCACTTTCATTGAAAGGGGTTGTCAAGCTTCCAAAAACTACGAGTTTAATGAATCTCAGCAAATATTTTTTAACCCAATCTCGATGATACTTGCAGGTAATGATCAGTACACCAATCCCACTTGCCTCACCAAATTTCGTTCTTCTAGGTTAAACCATTCCTTTCCAGTAACCATTTTCATGTTTAGGTTTCACGCTGTTTTCTCCTATATGGATACATGTAGTTGGAACTCTAAATCAAACACGGTTTGTGCTAGCTCTTTGAAACTTGGCACAATAATGTAGTTCCAAGTTCTATTGCTATGGTTTCTGTCCTATTGAAGTAGCCCCAAGCAGAGACTGACGAGAATCACTTTCATTGAAAGTATTGCCAAGCTTCCAAAAAACTTCGAGTTTCCTGAAATCTCAGCAAACATTTTTTCATCCAATCTTGATGATACTTCCACTTAATGATCAGTACACCAATCCCACTTGCCTCACAAAATTTCGTTCTTCTAGGTTAAACCGTTCCTTTGCAGTAACCATTTTCATGTTTAGGTTTCACTCTGTTTTCTCTTATATGGATACATGTAGTTGGAACTCTAAATCAAACAAGGTTTGTGCTAGCTAATTGAAACTTGGCACAATAATGTAGTTCCAAGTTCTATCACTATGGTTTGTGTCCTATTGAAGTAGCCCCAAGCAGAGACTGACGAGAATCACTTTCATTGAAAGTGGTTGCCAAGCTTCCAAAAAACTACGAGTTTCCTGAAATGTCAGCAAACATTTTTTCACCCAATCTTGATGATACTTCCATTTAATGATGACTACACCAATCCCACTTGGCTCACCAAATTTCGTTCTTCTAGTTTAAACCGTTCCTTTGCAGTAACCATTTTCATGTTTAGGTTTCACTCTGTTTTCTCCCATATGGATACATGTAGTTGGAACTCTAAATCAAACACGGTTTGTGCTAGCTCTTTGAAACATGGCACAATAATGTAGTTCCAAGTTCTATCGCTATGGTTTGTGTCCTATTGAAGTAGCCCCAAGCAGAGACTGATGAAAATCACTTTCATTGAAAGGGGTTGCCAAGCTTCCAAAAAACCACGAGTTTCCTGAAATATCAGCAAACATTTTTTCACCCAATCTTGATGATACTTCCATTCAATGATCAATACACCAATCCCACTTGTTTCACCAAATTTCGTTCTTCTAGGTTAAATCGTTTCTTAGCAGTAACCGTTTTCATGTTTAGGTTTCACTCTGTTTTCTCCTATATGGATACATGTAGTTGGAACTCTAAATCAAACATGGTTTGTGCTAGCTCTTTGAAACATGGCACAATAATGTAGTTCCAAGTTCTATCGCTATGGTTTGTGTCCTATTGAAGTAGCCCCAAGCAGAGACTGACGAGAATCACTTTCATTGAAAGGGGTTGCCAAGCTTCCAAAAAACTACGAATTTCCTGAATTCTCAGCAAACATTTTTTCATCCAGTCTTGATGATACTTGCAGGTAATGATCAGTACACCAATCCCACTTGGCTCACCAAATTTCGATCTTCTGGGTTAAACCGTTCCTTTGCAGTAACCATTTTCATATTTAGGTTTCACTCTGTTTTCTAGTATATTGATACATGTAGTTGGAACTCTAAATCAAACAAGGTTTGTGCTAGCTCTTTGAAACTTGGCACAATAATGTAGTTCCAAGTTCTATCACTATGCTTTGTGACCTATTGAAGTAGCCCCAAGCAGAGACTGACGAGAATCACTTTCATTGAAAGTGGTTGCCAAGCTTCCAAGAAACTACGAGTTTCCTGAAATCTCAGCAAACATTTTTTCACCAATCTTGATGATACATCCCTTTAATGATCAGTACACCAATCCCACTTGGCTCACCAAATTTCGTTCTTCTAGTTTAAACTGTACCTTTGCAGTAACCATTTTCATGTTTAGGTTTCACTCTGTTTTCTCCTATATGGATACATGTAGTTGGAACTCTAAATCAAACACGGTTTGTGCTAGCTCTTTGAAACTTGGCACAATAATGTAGTTCCAAGTTCTATCGCTATGGTTTGTGTCACATTGAAGTAGCCCCAAGCAGAGACTGACGAGAATCACTTTCATTGAAAGGGGTTGCCAAGCTTCCAAAAAACTACGAATTTCCTGAAATCTCAGCAAACAGTTTTTCACCCAATATTGATGATACTTGCAGGTAATGATCAGTACACCAATCCACTTGGCTCACCAAATGTCGTTCTTCTAGGTTTAAACCGTCCTTTGCAGTAACCATTTTCATGTTTAGGTTTCACTCTGTTTTCTCCATATGGATACATGTAGTTGGAACTCTAAATCAAACACGGTTTGTGCTAGCTTTTTGAAACTTGGCACAATAATGTAGTTCCAAGTTCTATCGCTATGCTTTGTGTCCCTATTGAAGTAGCCCCAAGCAGAGACTGACGAGAATCACTTTCATTGAAAGGGGTTGCCAAGCTTCCAAAAAACTACGAGTTTAATGAATCTCAGCAAATATTTTTTAACCCAATCTCGATGATACTTGCAGGTAATGATCAGTACACCAATCCCACTTGCCTCACCAAATTTCGTTCTTCTAGGTTAAACCGTTACATTCCAGTAACCATTTTCATGTTTAGGTTTCACTCTGTTTTCTCCTATATGGATACATGTAGTTGGAACTCTAAATCAAACACGGTTTGTGCTAGCTCTTTGAAACTTGGCACAATAATGTAGTTCCAAGTTCTATCACTATGGTTTGTGTCCTATTGAAGTAGCCCCAAGCAGAGACTGACGAGAATCACTTTCATTGAAAGTGGTTGCCAAGCTTCCAAAAAACTACGAGTTTCATGAAATCTCAGCAAACATTTTTTCACCCAATCTTGATGATACTTCCATTTAATGATCAATACACCAATCCCACTTGGTTCACCAAATTTCGTTCTTCTAGTTTAAACCGTTCCTTTGCAGTCACCATTTTCATGTTTAGGTTTCACTCTGTTTTCTCCCATATGGATACATGTAGTTGGAACTCTAAATCAAACACGGTTTGTGCTAGCTCTTTGAAACATGGCACAATAATGTAGTTCCAAGTTCTATCGCTATGGTTTGTGTCCTATTGAAGTAGCCCCAAGCAGAGACTGACGAGAATCACTTTCATTGAAAGGGGTTGCCAAGCTTCCAAAAAACTACGAATTTCCTGAATTCTCAGCAAACATTTTTTCACCAGTCTTGATGATACTTGCAGGTAATGATCAGTACACCAATCCCACTTGGCTCCCCAATTTCGATCTTCTGGGTTAAACCGTTCCTTTGCAGTAACCATTTTCATATTTAGGTTTCACTCTGTTTTCTAGTATATTGATACATGTAGTTGGAACTCTAAATCCAACAAGGTTTGTGCTAGCTCTTTGAAACTTGGCACAATAATGTAGTTCCAAGTTCTATCACTATGCTTTGTGTCCTATTGAAGTAGCCCCAAGCAGAGACTGACGAGAATCACTTTCAGTGAAAGGGGTTGCCAAGCTTCCAAAAAACTACGAGTTTCCTGAAATCTCAGAAAACATTTTTTCACCCAATCTTGATGATACGTCCATTTAATGATCAGTACACCAATCCCACTTGGCTCACCAAATTTCGTTCTTCTAGTTAAAACGTTCCTTTGCAGTAACCATTTTCATGTTTAGGTTTCACTCTGTTTTCTCCCATATGGATACATGTAGTTGGAACTCTAAATCAAACAGGGTTTGTGCTAGCTCTTTGAAACATGGCACAATAATGTAGTTCCAAGTTCTATCGCTATGGTTTGTGTCCTATTGAAGTAGCCCCAAGCAGAGACTGACGAAAATCACTTTCATTGAAAGGGGTTGCCAAGCTTCCAAAAAACCACGAGTTTCCTGAAATCTCAGCAAACATTTTTTCACCCAATCTTGACGATACTTCCATTCAATGATCAATACACCAATCCCACTTGTTTCACCAAATTTCGTTCTTCTAGGTTAAATCGTTTCTTAGCAGTAACCGTTTTCATGTTTAGGTTTCACTCTGTTTTCTCCTATATGGATACATGTAGTTGGAACTCTAAATCAAACATGGTTTGTGCTAGCTCTTTGAAACATAGCACAATAATGTAGTTCCAAGTTCTATCGCTATGGTTTGTGTCCTATTGAAGTAGCCCCAAGCAGAGACTGACGAGAATCACTTTCATTGAAAGGGGTTGCCAAGCTTCCAAAAAACTATGAATTTCCTGAATTCTCAGCAAACATTTTTTCATCCAGTCTTGATGATACTTGCAGGTAATGATCAGTACACCAATGCCACTTGGCTCACCAAATTTCGATCTTCTGGGTTAAACCGTTCCTTTGCAGTAACCATTTTCATATTTAGGTTTCACTCTGTTTTCTAGTATATTGATACATGTAGTTGGAACTCTAAATCAAACAAGGTTTGTGCTAGCTCTTTGAAACTTGGCAAATAATGTAGTTCCAAGTTCTATCACTATGCTTTGTGTCCTATTGAAGTAGCCCCAAGCAGAGACTGACGAGAATCACTTTCATTGAAAGGGGTTGCCAAGATTCCAAAAAACTACGAGTTTCCTGAAATCTCAGCAAACATTTTTTCACCCAATCTTGATGATACGTCCATTTAATGATCAGTACACCAATCCCACTTGGCTCACCAAATTTCGTTCTTCTAGGTTAAAACGTTCCTTTGCAGTAACCATTTTAATTTTTAGGTTTCACTCTGTTTTCTAGTATATTGATACATGTAGTTGGAACTCTAAATCAAACAAGGTTTGTGCTAGCTCCATGAAACTAGGCACAATAATGTAGTTCCAAGTTCTATCGATATGGTTTGTGTCCTATTGAAGTAGCCCCAAGCAGAGACTGACGAGAATCACTTTTATTGAAAGGGGTTGCCAAGCTTCCAAAAAACTACGAATTTCCTGAAATCTCAGCAAACATTTTTCACCAATCTTGATGATACTTCCCTTTAATGATCAGTACACCAATCCCACTTGGCTCACCAAATTTCGATCTTCTGGGTTAAACCGTTCCTTTGCAGTAACCATTTTCATATTTAGGTTTCACTCTGTTTTCTAGTATATTGATACATGTAGTTGGAACTCTAAATCAAACAAGGTTTGTGCTAGCTCTTTGAAACTTGGCACAATAATGTAGTTCCAAGTTCTATCACTATGCTTTGTGTCCTATTGAAGTAGCCCCAAGCAGAGACTGACGAGAATCACTTTCATTGAAAGGGGTTGCCAAGCTTCCAAAAAACTACTAGTTTCCTGAAATCTCAGCAAACATTTTTTCACCCAATCTTGATGATACGTCCATTTAATGATCAGTACACCAATCCCACTTGGCTCACCAAATTTCGTTCTTCTAGGTTAAAACGTTCCTTTGCAGTAACCGTTTTAATTTTTAGGTTTCACTCTGTTTTCTAGTATATTGATACATGTAGTTGGAACTCTAAATCAAACAAGGTTTGTGCTAGCTCTTTGAAACTAGGCACAATAATGTAGTTCCAAGTTCTATCGATATGGTTTGTGTCCTATTGAAGTAGCCCCAAGCAGAGACTGACGAGAATCACTTTTATTGAAAGGGGTTGCCAAGCTTCCAAAAAACTACGAGTTTCCTGAAATCTCAGCAAACATTTTTTCACCAATCTTGATGATACTTCCCTTTAATGATCAGTACACCAATCCCACTTGGCTCACCAAATTTCGTTCTTCTAGTTTAAACCGTACCTTTGCAGTAACCATTTTCATGTTTAGGTTTCACTCTGTTTTCTCCTATATGGATACATGTAGTTGGAACTCGAAATCAAACACGGTTTGTGCTAGCTCTTTGAAACTTGGCACAATAATGTAGTTCCAAGTTCTATCGCTATGGTTTGTGTCCTATTGAAGTAGCCCCAAGCAGAGACTGACGAGAATCACTTTCATTGAAAGGGGTTGCAAAGCTTCCAATAAACTACGAGTTTAATGAATCTCAGCAAATATTTTTTAACCCAATCTCGATGATACTTGCAGGTAATGATCAGTACACCAATCCCACTTGCCTCACCAAATTTCGTTCTTCTAGGTTAAACCGTTCCTTTGCAGTAACCGTTTTCATGTTTAGGTTTCACTCTATTTTCTCCTATATGGATACATGTAGTTGGAACTCTAAATCAAACACGGTTTGTGCTAGCTCATTGAAATTTGGCACAATAATGTAGTTCCAAGTTCTATCGCTATGGTTTGTGTTCTATTGAAGTATCCCCAAGCAGAGACTGACGAGAATCACTTTCATTGAAAGGGGTTGCCAAGCTTCCAAAAAACTACGAGTTTAATGAATCTCACCAAATATTTTTTAACCCAATCTCGATGATACTTGCAGGTAATGATCAGTACACCAATCCCACTTGCCTCACCAAATTTCATTCTTCTAGGTTAAACCGTTCCTTTGCAGTAACCATTTTCATGTTTAGGTTTCACTCTGTTTTCTCCTATATGGATACATGTAGTTGGAACTCTAAATCAAACACGGTTTGTGCTAGCTCTTTGAAACTTGGCACAATAATGTAGTTCCAAGTTCTATTGCTATGGTTTGTGTCCTATTGAAGTAGCCCCAAGCAGAGACTGACGATAATAACTTTAATTGAAAGGGGTTGCCAAGCTTCCAAAAAACTTCGAGTTTCCTGAAATCTCAGCAAACATTTTTTCATCCAATCTTGATGATACTTCCATTTAATGATCAGTACACCAATCCCACTTGGCTCACCAAATGTCGTTCTTCTAGGTTAAACCGTTCCTTTGCAGTAACCATTTTCATGTTTAGGTTTCACTCTGTTTTCTCTTATATGGATACATGTAGTTGGAACTCTAAATCAAACAAGGTTTGTGCTAGCTAATTGAAACTGGGCACAATAATGTAGTTCCAAGTTCTATCACTATGGTTTGTGTCCTATTGAAGTAGCCCCTAGCAGAGACTGACGAGAATCACTTTCATTGAAAGTGGTTGCCAAGCTTCCAAAAAACTACGAGTTTCCTGAAATCTCAGCAAACATTTTTTCACCCAATCTTGATGATACTTCCATTTAATGATCAATACACCAATCCCACTTGGCTCACCAAATTTCGTTCTTCTAGTTTAAACCGTTCCTTTGCAGTAACCATTTTCATGTTTAGGTTTCACTCTGTTTTCTCCCATATGGATACATGTAGTTGGAACTCTAAATCAAAAACGGTTTGTGCTAGCTCTTTGAAACATGGCACAATAATGTAGTTCCAAGTTCTATCGCTATGGTTTGTGTCCTATTGAAGTAGCCCCAAGCAGAGACTGACGAAAATCACTTTCATTGAAAGGGGTTGCCAAGCTTCCAAAAAACCACGAGTTTCCTGAAATCTCAGCAAACATTTTTTTCACCCAATCTTGATGATACTTCCATTCAATAATCAATACACCAATCCCACTTGTTTCACCAAATTTCGTTCTTCTAGGTTAAATCGTTTCTTAGCAGTAACCGTTTTAATTTTTAGGTTTCACTCTGTTTTCTAGTATATTGATACATGTACTTGGAACTCTAAAATCAAACAAGGTTTGTGCTAGCTCTTTGAAACTAGGCACAATAATGTAGTTCCAAGTTCTATCGATATGGTTTGTGTTCTATTGAAGTATCCCCAAGCAGAGACTGACGAGAATCACTTTCATTGAAAGGGGTTGCCAAGCTTCCAAAAAACTACGAGTTTAATGAATCTCAGCAAATATTTTTTAACCCAATCTCGATGATACTTGCAGGTAATGATCAGTACACCAATCCCACTTGCCTCACCAAATTTCGTTCTTCTAGTTAAACCGTTCCTTTGCAGTAACCATTTTCATGTTTAGGTTTCACTCTGTTTTCTCCTATATGGATACATGTAGTTGGAACTCTAAATCAAACACGGTTTGTGCTAGCTCTTTGAAACTTGGCACAATAATGTAGTTCCAAGTTCTATTGCTATGGTTTGTGTCCTATTGAAGTAGCCCCAAGCAGAGACTGACGATAATAACTTTAATTGAAAGGGGTTGCCAAGCTTCCAAAAAACTTCGAATTTCCTGAATTCTCAGCAAACGTTTTTTCATCCAGTCTTGATGATACTTGCAGGTAATGATCAGGACACCAATCCCACTTGGCTCACCAAATTTCGATCTTCTGGGTTAAACCGTTCCTTTGCAGTAACCATTTTCATATTTAGGTTTCACTCTGTTTTCTAGTATATTGATACATGTATTTGGAAGTCTAAATCAAACAAGGTTTGTGCTAGCTGTTTGAAACTTGGCACAATAATGTAGTTCCAAGTTCTATCACTATGCTTTGTGTCCTATTGAAGTAGCCCCAAGCAGAGACTGACGAGAATCACTTTCATTGAAAGGGGTTGCCAAGATTCCAAAAAACTACGAGTTTCCTGAAATCTCAGCAAACATTTTTTCACCCAATCTTGATGATACGTCCATTTAATGATCAGTACACCAATCCCACTTGGCTCACCAAATTTCGTTCTTCTAGGTTAAAACGTTCCTTTGCAGTAACCATTTTAATTTTTAGGTTTCACTCTGTTTTCTAGTATATTGATACATGTAGTTGGAACTCTAAATCAAACAAGGTTTGTGCTAGCTCCATGAAACTAGGCACAATAATGTAGTTCCAAGTTCTATCGATATGGTTTGTGTCCTATTGAAGTAGCCCCAAGCAGAGACTGACGAGAATCACTTTTATTGAAAGGGGTTGCCAAGCTTCCAAAAAACTACGAGTTTCCTGAAATCTCAGCAAACATTTTTCACCAATCTTGATGATACTTCCCTTTAATGATCAGTACACCAATCCCACTTGGCTCACCAAATTTCGATCTTCTGGGTTAAACCGTTCCTTTGCAGTAACCATTTTCATATTTAGGTTTCACTCTGTTTTCTAGTATATTGATACATGTAGTTGGAACTCTAAATCAAACAAGGTTTGTGCTAGCTCTTTGAAACTTGGCACAATAATGTAGTTCCAAGTTCTATCACTATGCTTTGTGTCCTATTGAAGTAGCCCCAAGCAGAGACTGACGAGAATCACTTTCATTGAAAGGGGTTGCCAAGCTTCCAAAAAACTACTAGTTTCCTGAAATCTCAGCAAACATTTTTTCACCCAATCTTGATGATACGTCCATTTAATGATCAGTACACCAATCCCACTTGGCTCACCAAATTTCGTTCTTCTAGGTTAAAACGTTCCTTTGCAGTAACCGTTTTAATTTTTAGGTTTCACTCTGTTTTCTAGTATATTGATACATGTAGTTGGAACTCTAAATCAAACAAGGTTTGTGCTAGCTCTTTGAAACTAGGCACAATAATGTAGTTCCAAGTTCTATCGATATGGTTTGTGTCCTATTGAAGTAGCCCCAAGCAGAGACTGACGAGAATCACTTTTATTGAAAGGGGTTGCCAAGCTTCCAAAAAACTACGAGTTTCCTGAAATCTCAGCAAACATTTTTTCACCAATCTTGATG
This sequence comes from Urocitellus parryii, assembly GCF_045843805.1. Lineage (NCBI taxonomy): Eukaryota > Metazoa > Chordata > Mammalia > Rodentia > Sciuridae > Urocitellus > Urocitellus parryii. The sequence continues at coordinate 21,657 of NW_027553723.1, forward strand.
ATACTTCCCTTTAATGATCAGTACACCAATCCCACTTGGCTCACCAAATTTCGTTCTTCTAGTTTAAACCGTACCTTTGCAGTAACCATTTTCATGTTTAGGTTTCACTCTGTTTTCTCCTATATGGATACATGTAGTTGGAACTCGAAATCAAACACGGTTTGTGCTAGCTCTTTGAAACTTGGCACAATAATGTAGTTCCAAGTTCTATCGCTATGGTTTGTGTCCTATTGAAGTAGCCCCAAGCAGAGACTGACGAGAATCACTTTCATTGAAAGGGGTTGCAAAGCTTCCAATAAACTACGAGTTTAATGAATCTCAGCAAATATTTTTTAACCCAATCTCGATGATACTTGCAGGTAATGATCAGTACACCAATCCCACTTGCCTCACCAAATTTCGTTCTTCTAGGTTAAACCGTTCCTTTGCAGTAACCGTTTTCATGTTTAGGTTTCACTCTATTTTCTCCTATATGGATACATGTAGTTGGAACTCTAAATCAAACACGGTTTGTGCTAGCTCATTGAAATTTGGCACAATAATGTAGTTCCAAGTTCTATCGCTATGGTTTGTGTTCTATTGAAGTATCCCCAAGCAGAGACTGACGAGAATCACTTTCATTGAAAGGGGTTGCCAAGCTTCCAAAAAACTACGAGTTTAATGAATCTCACCAAATATTTTTTAACCCAATCTCGATGATACTTGCAGGTAATGATCAGTACACCAATCCCACTTGCCTCACCAAATTTCATTCTTCTAGGTTAAACCGTTCCTTTGCAGTAACCATTTTCATGTTTAGGTTTCACTCTGTTTTCTCCTATATGGATACATGTAGTTGGAACTCTAAATCAAACACGGTTTGTGCTAGCTCTTTGAAACTTGGCACAATAATGTAGTTCCAAGTTCTATTGCTATGGTTTGTGTCCTATTGAAGTAGCCCCAAGCAGAGACTGACGATAATAACTTTAATTGAAAGGGGTTGCCAAGCTTCCAAAAAACTTCGAGTTTCCTGAAATCTCAGCAAACATTTTTTCATCCAATCTTGATGATACTTCCATTTAATGATCAGTACACCAATCCCACTTGGCTCACCAAATGTCGTTCTTCTAGGTTAAACCGTTCCTTTGCAGTAACCATTTTCATGTTTAGGTTTCACTCTGTTTTCTCTTATATGGATACATGTAGTTGGAACTCTAAATCAAACAAGGTTTGTGCTAGCTAATTGAAACTGGGCACAATAATGTAGTTCCAAGTTCTATCACTATGGTTTGTGTCCTATTGAAGTAGCCCCTAGCAGAGACTGACGAGAATCACTTTCATTGAAAGTGGTTGCCAAGCTTCCAAAAAACTACGAGTTTCCTGAAATCTCAGCAAACATTTTTTCACCCAATCTTGATGATACTTCCATTTAATGATCAATACACCAATCCCACTTGGCTCACCAAATTTCGTTCTTCTAGTTTTTAAATCGTTTCTTAGCAGTAACCGTTTTCATGTTTAGGTTTCACTCTGTTTTCTCCTATATGGATACATGTAGTTGGAACTCTAAATCAAACATGGTTTGTGCTAGCTCTTTAAAACATGGCACAATAATGTAGTTCCAAGTTCTATCACTATGGTTTGTGTCCTATTGAAGTAGCCCCAAGCAGAGACTGACGAGAATCACTTTCATTGAAAGGGGTTGCCAAGCTTCCAAAAAACTACGAATTTCCTGAATTCTCAGCAAACATTTTTTCATCCAGTCTTGATGATACTTGCAGGTAATGATCAGTACACCAATCCCACTTGGCTCACCAAATTTCGATCTTCTGGGTTAAACCGTTCCTTTGCAGTAACCATTTTCATATTTAGGTTTCACTCTGTTTTCTAGTATATTGATACATGTAGTTGGAACTCTAAATCAAACAAGGTTTGTGCTAGCTCTTTGAAACTTGGCACAATAATGTAGTTCCAAGTTCTATTGCTATGCTTTGTGTCCTATTGAAGTAGCCCCAAGCAGAGACTGACGAGAATCACTTTCATTAAAAGGGGTTGCCAAGCATCCAAAAAACTACGAGTTTCCTGAAATCTCAGCAAACATTTTTTCACCCAATCTTGATGATACGTCCATTTAATGATCAGTACACAAATCCCACTTGGCTCACCAAATTTCGTTCTTCTAGGTTAAAACGTTCCTTTGCAGTAACCATTTTAATTTTTAGGTTTCACTCTGTTTTCTAGTATATTGATACATGTAGTTGGAACTCTAAATCAAACAAGGTTTGTGCTAGCTCTTTGAAACTAGGCACAATAATGTAGTTCCAAGTTCTATCGATATGGTTTGTGTCCTATTGAAGTATCCCCAAGCAGAGACTGACGAGAATCACTTTTATAGAAAGGGGTTGCCAAGCTTCCAAAAAACTACGAGTTTCCTGAAATCTCAGCAAACATTTTTTCACCAATCTTGATGATACTTCCCTTTAATGATCAGTACACCAATCCCACTTGGCTCACCAAATTTCGATCTTCTGGGTTAAACCGTTCCTTTGCAGTAACCATTTTCATATTTAGGTTTCACTCTGTTTTCTAGTATATTGATACATGTAGTTGGAACTCTAAATCAAACAAGGTTTTTGCTAGCTCTTTGAAACTTGGCAAAATAATGTAGTTCCAAGTTCTATCGCTATGCTTTGTGTCCTATTGAAGTAGCCCCAAGCAGAGACTGACGAGAATCACTTTCATTGAAAGGGGTTGCCAAGCTTCCAAAAAACTACGAATTTCCTGAATTCTCAGCAAACATTTTTTCACCAGTCTTGATGATACTTGCAGGTAATGATCAGTACACCAATCCCACTTGGCTCACCAAATTTCGATCTTCTGGGTTAAACCGTTCCTTTGCAGTAACCATTTTCATATTTAGGTTTCACTCTGTTTTCTAGTATATTGATACATGTAGTTGGAACTCTAAATCAAACAAGGTTTGTGCTAGCTCTTTGAAACTTGGCACAATAATGTAGTTCCAAGTTCTATCACTATGCTTTGTGTCCTATTGAAGTAGCCCCAAGCAGAGACTGACGAGAATCACTTTCATTGAAAGGGGTTGCCAAGCTTCCAAAAAACTACGAGTTTCCTGAAATCTCAGCAAACATTTTTTCACCCAATCTTGATGATACGTCCATTTAATGATCAGTACACCAATCCCACTTGGCTCACCAAATTTCGTTCTTCTAGGTTAAAACGTTCCTTTGCAGTAACCATTTTCATGTTTAGGTTTCACTCTGTTTTCTCCCATATGGATACATGTAGTTGGAACTCTAAATCAAACAGGGTTTGTGCTAGCTCTTTGAAATATGGCACAATAATGTAGTTCCAATTTCTATCGCTATGGTTTGTGTCCTATTGAAGTAGCCCCAAGCAGAGACTGACGAAAATCACTTTCATTGAAAGGGGTTGCCAAGCTTCCAAAAAACCACGAGTTTCCTGAAATCTCAGCAAACATTTTTTCACCCAATCTTGATGATACTTCCATTCAATGATCAATACACCAATCCCACTTGTTTCACCAAATTTCGTTCTTCTAGGTTAAATCGTTTCTTAGCAGTAACCGTTTTCATGTTTAGGTTTCACTCTGTTTTCTCCTATATGGATACATGTAGTTGGAACTCTAAATCAAACATGGTTTGTGCTAGCTCTTTGAAACATGGCACAATAATGTAGTTCCAAGTTCTATCGCTATGGTTTGTGTCCTATTGAAGTAGCCCCAAGCAGAGACTGACGAGAATCACTTTCATTGAAAGGGGTTGCCAAGCTTCCAAAAAACTACGAATTTCCTGAATTCTCAGCAAACATTTTTTCATCCAGTCTTGATGATACTTGCAGGTAATGATCAGTACACCAATCCCACTTGGCTCACCAAATTTCGATCTTCTGGGTTAAACCGTTCCTTTGCAGTAACCATTTTCATATTTAGGTTTCACTCTGTTTTCTAGTATATTGATACATGTAGTTGGAACTCTAAATCAAACAAGGTTTGTGCTAGCTCTTTGAAACTTGGCACAATAATGTAGTTCCAAGTTCTATTGCTATGCTTTGTGTCCTATTGAAGTAGCCCCAAGCAGAGACTGACGAGAATCACTTTCATTAAAAGGGGTTGCCAAGCATCCAAAAAACTACGAGTTTCCTGAAATCTCAGCAAACATTTTTTCACCCAATCTTGATGATACGTCCATTTAATGATCAGTACACAAATCCCACTTGGCTCACCAAATTTCGTTCTTCTAGGTTAAAACGTTCCTTTGCAGTAACCATTTTAATTTTTAGGTTTCACTCTGTTTTCTAGTATATTGATACATGTAGTTGGAACTCTAAATCAAACAAGGTTTGTGCTAGCTCTTTGAAACTAGGCACAATAATGTAGTTCCAAGTTCTATCGATATGGTTTGTGTCCTATTGAAGTATCCCCAAGCAGAGACTGACGAGAATCACTTTTATAGAAAGGGGTTGCCAAGCTTCCAAAAAACTACGAGTTTCCTGAAATCTCAGCAAACATTTTTTCACCAATCTTGATGATACTTCCCTTTAATGATCAGTACACCAATCCCACTTGGCTCACCAAATTTCGATCTTCTGGGTTAAACCGTTCCTTTGCAGTAACCATTTTCATATTTAGGTTTCACTCTGTTTTCTAGTATATTGATACATGTAGTTGGAACTCTAAATCAAACAAGGTTTTTGCTAGCTCTTTGAAACTTGGCAAAATAATGTAGTTCCAAGTTCTATCGCTATGCTTTGTGTCCTATTGAAGTAGCCCCAAGCAGAGACTGACGAGAATCACTTTCATTGAAAGGGGTTGCCAAGCTTCCAAAAAACTACGAATTTCCTGAATTCTCAGCAAACATTTTTTCACCAGTCTTGATGATACTTGCAGGTAATGATCAGTACACCAATCCCACTTGGCTCACCAAATTTCGATCTTCTGGGTTAAACCGTTCCTTTGCAGTAACCATTTTCATATTTAGGTTTCACTCTGTTTTCTAGTATATTGATACATGTAGTTGGAACTCTAAATCCAACAAGGTTTGTGCTAGCTCTTTGAAACTTGGCACAATAATGTAGTTCCAAGTTCTATCACTATGCTTTGTGTCCTATTGAAGTAGCCCCAAGCAGAGACTGACGAGAATCACTTTCATTGAAAGGGGTTGCCAAGCTTCCAAAAAACTACGAGTTTCCTGAAATCTCAGCAAACATTTTTTCACCCAATCTTGATGATACGTCCATTTAATGATCAGTACACCAATCCCACTTGGCTCACCAAATTTCGTTCTTCTAGGTTAAAACGTTCCTTTGCAGTAACCATTTTCATGTTTAGGTTTCACTCTGTTTTCTCCCATATGGATACATGTAGTTGGAACTCTAATCCAACAAGGTTTGTGCTAGCTCTTTGAAACTAGGCACAATAATGTAGTTCCAAGTTCTATCGATATGGTTTGTGTCCTATTGAAGTAGCCCCAAGCAGAGACTGACGAGAATCACTTTTATTGAAAGGGGTTGCCAAGCTTCCAAAAAACTACGAGTTTCCTGAAATCTCAGCAAACATTTTTTCACCAATCTTGATGATACTTCCCTTTAATGATCAGTACACCAATCCCACTTGGCTCACCAAATTTCGTTCTTCTAGTTTAAACCGTACCTTTGCAGTAACCATTTTCATGTTTAGGTTTCACTCTGTTTTCTCCTATATGGATACATGTAGTTGGAACTCTAAATCAAACACGGTTTGTGCTAGCTCTTTGAAACTTGGCACAATAATGTAGTTCCAAGTTCTATCGCTATGGTTTGTGTCCTATTGAAGTAGCCCCAAGCAGAGACTGACGAGAATCACTTTCATTGAAAGGGGTTGCCAAGCTTCCAAAAACTACGAGTTTAATGAATCTCAGCAAATATTTTTTAACCCAATCTCGATGATACTTGCAGGTAATGATCAGTACACCAATCCCACTTGCCTCACCAAATTTCGTTCTTCTAGGTTAAACCGTTCCTTTGCAGGAACCGTTTTCATGTTTAGGTTTCACTCTATTTTCTCCTATATGGATACATGTAGTTGGAACTCTAAATCAAACACGGTTTGTGCTAGCTCATTGAAACTTGGCACAATAATGTAGTTAGAAGTTCTATCGCTATGGTTTGTGTTCTATTGAAGTATCCCCAAGCAGAGACTGACGAGAATCACTTTCATTGAAAGGGGTTGCCAAGCTTCCAAAAAACTACGAGTTTAATGAATCTCAGCAAATATTTTTTAACCCAATCTCGATGATACTTGCAGGGAATGATCAGTACACCAATCCCACTTGCCTCACCAAATTTCGTTCTTCTAGGTTAAACCGTTCCTTTGCAGTAACCATTTTCATGTTTAGGTTTCACTCTGTTTTCTCCTATATGGATACATGTAGTTGGAACTCTAAATCAAACACGGTTTGTGCTAGCTCTTTGAAACTTGGCACAATAATGTAGTTCCAAGTTCTATTGCTATGGTTTGTGTCCTATTGAAGTAGCCCCAAGCAGAGACTGACGAGAATCACTTTCATTGAAAGGGGTTGCCAAGCTTCCAAAAAACTACGAATTTCCTGAATTCTGAGCAAACGTTTTTTCATCCAGTCTTGATGATACTTGCAGGTAATGATCAGTACACCAATCCCACTTGGCTCACCAAATTTCGATCTTCTGGGTTAAACCGTTCCTTTGCAGTAACCATTTTCATATTTAGGTTTCACTCTGTTTTCTAGTATATTGATACATGTATTTGGAAGTCTAAATCAAACAAGGTTTGTGCTAGCTGTTTGAAACTTGGCACAATAATGTAGTTCCAAGTTCTATCACTATGCTTTGTGTCCTATTGAAGTCGCCCCAAGCAGAGACTGACGAGAATCACTTTCATTGAAAGTGGTTGCCAAGCTTCCAAAAAACTACGAGTTTCCTGAAATCTCAGCAAACATTTTTTCACCCAATCTTGATGATACTTCCATTTAATGATGACTACACCAATCCCACTTGGCTCACCAAATTTCGTTCTTCTAGTTTAAACCGTTCCTTTGCAGTAACCATTTTCATGTTTAGGTTTCACTCTGTTTTCTCCCATATGGATACATGTAGTTGGAACTCTAAATCAAACAGGGTTTGTGCTAGCTCTTTGAAACTAGGCACAATAATGTAGTTCCAAGTTCTATCGCTATGGTTTGTGTCCTATTGAAGTAGCCCCAAGCAGAGACTGACGAAAATCACTTTCATTGAAAGGGGTTGCCAAGCTTCCAAAAAACCACGAGTTTCCTGAAATCTCAGCAAACATTTTTTCACCCAATCTTGATGATACTTCCATTCAATGATCAATACACCAATCCCACTTTTTTCACCAAATTTCGTTCTTCTAGGTTAAATCGTTTCTTAGCAGTAACCGTTTTCATGTTTAGTTTCACTCTGTTTTCTCCTATATGGATACATGTAGTTGGAACTCTAAATCAAACATGGTTTGTGCTAGCTCTTTGAAACATGGCACAATAATGTAGTTCCAAGTTCTATCACTATGCTTTGTGTCCTATTGAAGTAGCCCCAAGCAGAGACTGACGAGAATCACTTTCATTAAAAGGGGTTGCCAAGCATCCAAAAAACTACGAATTTCCTGAAATCTCAGCAAACATTTTTTCACCCAATCTTGATGATACGTCCATTTAATGATCAGTACACAAATCCCACTTGGCTCACCAAATTTCGTTCTTCTAGGTTAAAACGTTCCTTTGCAGTAACCATTTTAATTTTTAGGTTTCACTCTGTTTTCTAGTATATTGATACATGTAGTTGGAACTCTAAATCAAACAAGGTTTGTGCTAGCTCTTTGAAACTAGGCACAATAATATAGTTCCAAGTTCTATCGATATGGTTTGTGTCCTATTGAAGTATCCCCAAGCAGAGACTGACGAGAATCACTTTTATAGAAAGGGGTTGCCAAGCTTCCAAAAAACTACGAGTTTCCTGAAATCTCAGCAAACATTTTTTCACCAATCTTGATGATACTTCCCTTTAATGATCAGTAGACCAATCCCACTTGGCTCACCAAATTTCGATCTTCTGGGTTAAACCGTTCCTTTGCAGTAACCATTTTCATATTTAGGTTTCACTCTGTTTTCTAGTATATTGATACATGTAGTTGGAACTCTAAATCAAACAAGGTTTTTGCTAGCTCTTTGAAACTTGGCAAAATAATGTAGTTCCAAGTTCTATCGCTATGCTTTGTGTCCTATTGAAGTATCCCCAAGCAGAGACTGACGAGAATCACTTTCATTGAAAGGGGTTGCCAAGCTTCCAAAAAACTACGAATTTCCTGAATTCTCAGCAAACATTTTTTCACCAGTCTTGATGATACTTGCAGGTAATGATCAGTACACCAATCCCACTTGGCTCACCAAATTTCGATCTTCTGGGTTAAACCGTTCCTTTGCAGTAACCATTTTCATATTTAGGTTTCACTCTGTTTTCTAGTATATTGATACATGTAGTTGGAACTCTAAATCAAACAAGGTTTGTGCTAGCTCTTTGAAACTTGGCACAATAATGTAGTTCCAAGTTCTATCACTATGCTTTGTGTCCTATTGAAGTAGCCCCAAGCAGAGACTGACGAGAATCACTTTCATTGAAAGGGGTTGCCAAGCTTCCAAAAAACTACGAGTTTCCTGAAATCTCAGCAAACGTTTTTCACCCAATCTTGATGATACGTGCATTTAATGATCAGTACACCAATCCCACTTGGCTCACCAAATTTCGTTCTTCTAGGTTAAAACGTTCCTTTGCAGTAACCGTTTTAATTTTTAGGTTTCACTCTGTTTTCTAGTATATTGATACATGTAGTTGGAACTCTAAATCAAACAAGGTTTGTGCTAGCTCTTTGAAACTAGGCACAATAATGTAGTTCCAAGTTCTATCGATATGGTTTGTGTCCTATTGAAGTAGCCCCAAGCAGAGACTGACGAGAATCACTTTTATTGAAAGGGGTTGCCAAGCTTCCAAAAAACTACGAATTTCCTGAAATCTCAGCAAACATTTTTTCACCAATCTTGATGATACTTCCCTTTAATGATCAGTACACCAATCCCACTTGGCTCACCAAATGTCGTTCTTCTAGGTTAAACCGTTCCTTTGCAGTAACCATTTTCATGTTTAGGTTTCACTCTGTTTTCTCTTATATGGATACATGTAGTTGGAACTCTAAATCAAACAAGGTTTGTGCTAGCTAATTGAAACTGCGCACAATAATGTAGTTCCAAGTTCTATCACTATGGTTTGTGTCCTATTGAAGTAGCCCCAAGCAGAGACTGACGAGAATCACTTTCATTGAAAGTGGTTGCCAAGCTTCCAAAAAACTACGAGTTTCCTGAAATCTCAGCAAACATTTTTTCACCAATCTTGATGATACTTCCCTTTAATGATCAGTACACCAATCCCACTTGGCTCACCAAATTTCGTTCTTCTAGTTTAAACCGTACCTTTGCAGTAACCATTTTCATGTTTAGGTTTCACTCTGTTTTCTCCTATATGGATACATGTAGTTGGAACTCTAAATCAAACACGGTTTGTGCTAGCTCTTTGAAACTTGGCACAATAATGTAGTTCCAAGTTCTATCGCTATGGTTTGTGTCCTATTGAAGTAGCCCCAAGCAGAGACTGACGAGAATCACTTTCATTGAAAGGGGTTGCAAAGCTTCCAAAAACTACGAGTTTAATGAATCTCAGCAAATATTTTTTAACCCAATCTCGATGATACTTGCAGGTAATGATCAGTACACCAATCCCACTTGCCTCACCAAATTTCGTTCTTCTAGGTTAAACCGTTCCTTTGCAGTAACCGTTTTCATGTTTAGGTTTCACTCTATTTTCTCCTATATGGATACATGTAGTTGGAACTCTAAATCAAACACGGTTTGTGCTAGCTCATTGAAACTTGGCACAATAATGTAGTTCCAAGTTCTATCTCTATGGTTTGTGTGCTATTGAAGTATCCCCAAGCAGAGACTGACGAGAATCACTTTCATTGAAAGGGGTTGCCAAGCTTCCAAAAAACTATGAGTTTAATGAATCTCAGCAAATATTTTTTAACCCAATCTCGATGATACTTGCAGGTAATGATCAGGACACCAATCCCACTTGCCTCACCAAATTTCGTTCTTCTAGGTTAAACCGTTCCTTTGCAGTAACCATTTTCATGTTTAGGTTTCACTCTGTTTTCTCCTATATGGATACATGTAGTTGGAACTCTAAATCAAACACGGTTTGTGCTAGCTCTTTGAAACTTGGCACAATAATGTAGTTCCAAGTTCTATTGCTATGGTTTGTGTCCTATTGAAGTAGCCCCAAGCAGAGACTGACGATAATAACTTTAATTGAAAGGGGTTGCCAAGCTTCCAAAAAACTTCGAGTTTCCTGAAATCTCAGCAAACATTTTTTCATCCAATCTTGATGATACTTCCATTTAATGATCAGTACACCAATCCCACTTGGCTCACCAAATGTCGTTCTTCTAGGTTAAACCGTTCCTTTGCAGTAACCATTTTCATGTTTAGGTTTCACTCTGTTTTCTCCCATATGGATACATGTAGTTGGAACTCTA
>NW_027553724.1:0-32268 GCF_045843805.1 Urocitellus parryii
ATCAAGATTGGGTGAAAAAATGTTTGCTGAGATTTCAGGGAAACTCGCAGTTTTTTGGAAGCTTGGCAACCCCTTTCAATGAAAAGGATTCTCGTCAGTCTCTGCTTGGGGCTACATCAAATAGCACACAAACCATAGCGATAGAACTTGGAACTACATTATTGTGGAAAGTTTCAAAGAGCTAGCACAAACCGTGTTTGATTTAGAGTTAAAACTACATGTATCCATATAGGAGAAAAACAGAGTGAAACCTAAACATGAAAACGGTTACTGCAAAAGAACGGTTTAACCTAGAAGAACGAAATTTGGTGAGCCAAGTGGGATTCGTGTACTGATCACTACCTGCAAGTATCATCAAGATTTGGGTGAAAAAATGTTTGCTGAGATTTCAGGAAACTTGTAGTTTTTTGGAAGCTTGGCAACCCCTTTCAATGAAAGGGATTCTCGTCAGTCTCTGCTTGGGGCTACTTCAATAGCACACAAACTTTAGCGATAGAACTTGGAACTGCATTATTGTGCCAAGTTTCAAAGAGCTAGCACAAACCGTGCTTGATTTAGAGTTCCAACTACATGTATCCATATAGGAGAAAACAGAGTGAAACCTAAACATGAAAACGGTTACTGCAAAGGAACGGTTTAACCTAGAAGAACGAAATTTGGTGAGCCAAGTGGGATTGGTGTACTGATCATTAAATGGAAGTATCATCAAGATTGGGTGAAAAAATGTTTGCTGAGATTTCAGGAAACTTGTAGTTTTTTGGAAGCTTGGCAACCCCTTTCAATGAAAGGGATTCTCGTCAGTCTCTGCTTGGGGCTACTTCAATAGCACACAAACCATAGCGATAGAACTTGGAACTACATTATTGTGCCAAGTTTCAAAGAGCTAGCACAAACCGTGTTTGATTTAGAGTTCCAACTACATGTATCCATATAGGAGAAAACAGAGTGAAACCTAAACATGAAAACGGTTACTGCAAAGGAACGGTTTAACCTAGAAGAACGAAATTTGGTGAGCCAAGTGGGATTCGTGTACTGATCACTACCTGCAAGTATCATCAAGATTGGGTGAAAAAATGTTTGCTGAGATTTCAGGAAACTCGCAGTTTTTTGGAAGCCTCCAACCCCTTTCAATGAAATTGATTCTCGTCAGTCTCTGCTTGCGGCTACTTCAATAGCACACAAACCATAGCGATAGAACTTGGAACTACATTATTGTGCCAAGTTTCAAAGAGCTAGCACAAACCGTGTTTGATTTAGAGTTCCAACTACATGTATCCATATAGGAGAAAACAGAGTGAAACCTAAACATGAAAACCGTTACTGCAAAGGAACGTTTTAACCTAGAAGAACGAAATTTGGTGAGCCAACTGGGATTGGTGTACTGATCATTAAATGGAAGTATCATCTAGACGGGTGAAAAAATGTTTGCTGAGATTTCAGGAAACTCGCAGTTTTTGGAAGCCTGGCAACGCCTTTCTATGAAAGGGATTCTCGTCAGTCTCTGCTTGGGGCTACTTCAATAGCACACAAACCATAGCGATAGAACTTGGAACTACATTATTGTGCCAAGTTTCAAAGAGCTAGCACAAACCGTGTTTGATTTAGAGTTCCAACTACATGTATCCATATAGGAGAAAACAGAGTGAAACCTAATCATGAAAAGGGTTACTGCAAAGGAACGTTTTAACCTAGAACAACGAAATTTGGTGAGCCAAGTGGGATTGGTGTACTGATCATTAAATGGAAGTATCATCAAGATTGGGTGAAAAATTTTTCCTGCGATTTCAGGAAACTCGCAGTTTTTTGGAAGCTTGGCAACCCCTTTCAATGAAAGGGATTCTCGTCAGTCTCTGCTTGGGGCTATTTCAATAGCACACAAACCATAGCGATAGAACTTGGAACTACATTACTGTGCCAAGTTTCAAAGAGCTAGCACAATCCGTGCTTGAGTTAGAGTTCCAACTACATGTATCCATATAGGAGAAAACAGAGTGAAACCTAAACATGAAAATAGTTACTGCAAAGGAACGGTTTAACCTAGAAGAACGAAATTTGGTGAGCCAAGTGGGATTCGTGTCCTGATCACTACCTGCAAGTATCATCAAGATTGGGTGAAAAAATGTTTGCTGAGATTTCAGGAAACTTGTAGTTTTTTGGAAGCTTGGCAACCCCTTTCAATGAAAGGGATTCTCGTCAGTCTCTGCTTGGGGCTAATTCAATAGCACACAAACCATAGCGATAGAACTTGGAACTACATTATTGTGCCAAGTTTCAAAGAGCTAGCACAAACCGTGCTTGATTTAGAGTTCCAACTACATATATCCATATAGGAGAAAACAGAGTGAAACCTAAAATTGAAAACGATTACTGCAAAGGAACAGTTTAACCTATAAGAACGAAATTTGTTGAGCCAAGTGGGATTGGTGTACTGATCATTAAATGGAAGTATCATCAAGATTGGGTGAAAAAATGTTTGCTGAGATTTCAGGAAACTCGCAGTTTTTTGGAAGCTTGGCAACCCCTTTCAATGAAAAGGATTCTCGTCAGTCTCTGCTTGGGGCTACATCAATAGCACACAAACCATAGCGATAGAACTTGGAACTACATTATTGTGGAAAGTTTCAAAGAGCTAGCACAAACCGTGTTTGATTTAGAGTTAAAACTACATGTATCCATATAGGAGAAAACAGAGTGAAACCTAAACATGAAAACGGTTACTGCAAAAGAACGGTTTAACCTAGAAGAACGAAATTTGGTGAGCCAAGTGGGATTCGTGTACTGATCACTACCTGCAAGTATCATCAAGATTGGGTGAAAAAATGTTTGCTGAGATTTCAGGAAACTTGTAGTTTTTTGGAAGCTTGGCAACCCCTTTCAATGAAAGGGATTCTCGTCAGTCTCTGCTTGGGGCTACTTCAATAGCACACAAACTTTAGTGATAGAACTTTGGAACTGCATTATTGTGCCAAGTTTCAAAGAGCTAGCACAAACCGTGCTTGATTTAGAGTTCCAACTACATGTATCCATATAGGAGAAAACAGAGTGAAACCTAAACATGAAAACGGTTACTGCAAAGGAACGGTTTAACCTAGAAGAACGAAATTTGGTGAGCCAAGTGGGATTGGTGTACTGATCATTAAATGGAAGTATCATCAAGATTGGGTGAAAAAATGTTTGCTGAGATTTCAGGAAACTTGTAGTTTTTTGGAAGCTTGGCAACCCCTTTCAATGAAAGGGATTCTCGTCAGTCTCTGCTTGGGGCTACTTCAATAGCACACAAACCATAGCGATAGAACTTGGAACTACATTATTGTGCCAAGTTTCAAAGAGCTAGCACAAACCGTGTTTGATTTAGAGTTCCAACTACATGTATCCATATAGGAGAAAACAGAGTGAAACCTAAACATGAAAACGGTTACTGCAAAGGAACGGTTTAACCTAGAAGAACGAAATTTGGTGAGCCAAGTGGGATTCGTTGTACTGATCACTACCTGCAAGTATCATCAAGATTGGGTGAAAAAATGTTTGCTGAGATTTCAGGAAACTCGTAGTTTTTTGGAAGCTTGATAACCCCTTTCAATGAAAGGGATTCTCGTCAGTCTCTGCTTGTGGCTACTTCAAAAGCACACAAATCATAGCGACAGAACTTGGAACTACATTATTGTGCCAAGTTTCAAAGAGCTAGCACAAACCGTGTTTTATTTAGAGTTCCAACTACATGTATCCATATAGGAGAAAACAGAGTGAAACCTAAACATGAAAACGGTTACTGCAAAGGAACGGTTTAACCTAGAAGAACGAAATTTGGTGAGCCAAGTGGGATTGGTGTACTGATCATTAAATGGAAGTATCATCAAGATTGGGTGAAAAATGTTTGCTGAGATTTCAGGAAACTCGTAGTTTTTTGGAAGCTTGGCAAACTCTTTCAATGAAAGGGATTCTCATCAGTCTCTGCTTGGGGGCTACTTCAATAGCACACAAACCATAGCGATAGAACTTGGAACTATATTATTGTGCCAAGTTTCAAAGAGCTAGCACAAACCGTGTTTGATTTAGAGTGCCAACTACATGTATCTATATAGGAGAAAACAGAGTGAAAACCTAAACATGAAAACAGTTACTACAACGTAACGGTTTAACCTAGAAGAATGAAATTTGGTGAGCCAAGTGGGATTGGTGTACTGATCATTAAATGGAAGTATCATCAAGACGGGGTGAAAAAATGTTTGCTGAGATTTCAGGAAACTCGCAGTTTTTTGGAAGCCTGGCAACCCCTTTCTATGAAAGGGATTCTCGTCAGTCTCTGCTTGGGGCTACTTCAATAGCACACAAACCATAGCGATAGAACTTGGAACTACATTATTGTGCCAAGTTTCAAAGAGCTAGCACAAACCGTGTTTGATTTAGAGTTCCAACAACATGTATCCATATAGGAGAAAACAGAGTGAAACCTAAACATGAAAACGGTTACTGCAAAGGAACGGTTTAACCAGAAGAACGAAATTTGGTGAGCCAAGTGGGAGTGGTGTACTGATTATAAAATAGAAGTATCATCAAGATTGGGTGAAAAAATGTTTGCTGAGATTTCAGGAAACTCGTAGTTTTTTGGAAGCTTGGCAACCCCTTTCAATGAAAGGGATTCTCGTCAGTCTCTGCTTGGGGCTACTTCAATAGCACACAAACCATAGCGATAGAACTTGGAACTACATTATTGTGCCAAGTTTCAAAGAGCTAGCACAAACCGTGTTTGATTTAGAGTTCCAACTACATGTATCCATATAGGAGAAAACAGAGTGAAACCCAAACATGAAAACGGTTCCTGCAAAGGAACGTTTTAACCTAGAACAACGAAATTTAGTGAGCCAAGTGGGATTCGTGTACTGATCACTACCTGCAAGTATCATCAAGCTTGGGTGAAAAAATGTTTGCTGAGATTTCAGGAAACTCGCAGGTTTTTGGACGCTTGGCAACCCCTTTCAATGAAAGGGATTCTCGTCAGTCTCTGCTTGGGGCTACTTCAATAGCACACAAACCATAGCGATAGAACTTGGAACTACATTATTGTGCCAAGTTTCAAAGAGCTAGCACAAACCGTGTTTGATTTAGAGTTCCAACTACATGTATCTATATAGGAGAAAACAGAGTGAAACCTAAACATGAAAACGGTTACTGCAAAGGAACGGTTTAACCTAGAAGAACGAAATTTGGTGAGCCAAGTGGGATTGGTGTACTGATCATTAAGTGGAAGTATCATCAAGACTGGGTGAAAAAATGTTTGCTGAGATTTCAGGAAACTCGCAGTTTTTTGGAAGCCTGGCAACGCCTTTCTATGAAAGGGAATCTCGTCAGTCTCTGCTTGGGGCTACTTCAATAGCACACAAAACCATAGCGATAGAACTTGGAACTACATTATTGTGCCAAGTTTCAAAGAGCTAGCACAAACCGTGTTTGATTTAGAGTTCCAACTACATGTATCCATATAGGAGAAAACAGAGTGAAACCTAAACATGAAAACGGTTACTGCAAAGGAACGTTTAACCTAGAACAACGAAATTTGGTGAGCCAAGTGGGATTCGTGTACTGATCACTACCTGCAAGTATCATCAAGATAGGGTGAAAAAATGTTTGCTGAGATTTCAGGAAACTCCTAGTTTCTTGGAAGCTTGATAACCCCTTTCAATGAAAGGGATTCTCGTCAGTCTCTGCTTGGGGCTACTTCAAAAGCACACAAATCATAGCGACAGTACTTGGAACTACATTATTGTGCCAAGTTTCAAAGAGCTAGCACAAACCGTGTTTGATTTAGAGTTCCAACTGCATGTATCCATATTGGAGAAAACAGAGTAAAACCTAAACATGAAAAGGGTTACTGCAAAGGAACGTTTTAACCTAGAAGAACGAAATTTGGTGAGCCAAGTGGGATTGGTGTACTGATCATTAAATGGAAGTATCATCAAGACTGGGTGAAAAAATGTTTGCTGAGATTTCAGGAAACTCGCAGTTTTTTGGAAGCCTGGCAACCCCTTTCTATGAAAGATATTCTCGTCAGTCTCTGCTTGGGGCTAATTCAATAGCACACAAACCATAGCGATAGAACTTGGAACTACATTATTGTGCCAAGTTTCAAAGAGCTAGAACAAACCGTGTTTGATTTAGAGTTCCAACTACATGTATCCATATAGGAGAAAACAGAGTGAAACCTAAACATGAAAACGGTTACTGCAAAGGAACGGTTTAACCTAGAAGAACGAAATTTGGTGAGCCAAGTGGGATTGGTGTTCTGATCATTAAATGAAAGTATCATCAAGATTGGGTGAAAAAATGTTTGCTGAGATTTCAGGAAACTCGCAGTTTTTTGGAAGCTTGGCAACCCCTTTCAATGAAAGGGATTCTCGTCAGTCTCTGCTTGGGGTACTTCAATAGCACACAAACCATAGCGATAGAACTTGGAACTACATTATTGTGCCAAGTTTCAAAGAGCTAGCACAAACCGTGTTTGATTTATAGTTCCAACTACATGTATCCATATAGGAGAAAACAGAGTGAAACCTAAACATGAAAACGGTTACTGCAAAGGAACGGTTTAACCTAGAAGAACGAAATTTGGTGAGGCAAGTGGGATTCGTGTACTGATCACTACCTGCAAGTATCATCAAGATTGGGTGAAAAAATGTTTGCTGAGATTTCAGGAAACTCGTAGTTTTTTGGAAGCTTGATAACCCCTTTCAATGAAAGGGATTCTCGTCAGTCTCTGCTTGGGGCTACTTCAAAAGCACACAAATCATAGTGACAGAACTTGGAACTACATTATTGTGCCAAGTTTCAAAGAGCTAGCACAAACCGTGTTTGATTTAGAGTTCCAACTACATGTATCCATATAGGAGAAAACAGAGTGAAACCTAAACATGAAAACGGTTACTGCAAAGGAACGGTTAAACCTAGAAGAACGAAATTTGGTGAGCCAAGTGGGATTGGTGTACTGATCATTAAATGGAAGTATCATCAAGATTGGGTGAAAAAATGTTAGCTGAGATTTCAGGAAACTCGTAGTTTTTTGGAAGCTTGATAACCCCTTTCAATGAAAGGGATTCTCGTCAGTCTCTGCTTGGGGCTACTTCAATAGCACACAAACCATAGCCATAGAACTTGGAACTACATTATTGTGCCAAGTTTCAAAGAGCTAGCACAAACCGTGTTTGATTTAGAGTTCCAACTACATGTATCCATATAGGAGAAAACAGAGTGAAACCTAAACATGAAAACGGTTACTGCAAAGGAACGGTTTAACCTAGATGAACGAAATTTAGTGAGCCAAGTGAGATTCGTGTACTGATCACTACCTGCAAGTATCATCAAGATTGGGTGAAAAAATGTTTGCTGAGATTTCAGGAAACTCGTAGTTTTTTGGAAGCTTGGCAACCCCTTTCAATGAAAGGGATTCTCATCAGTCTCTGCTTGGTGCTACTTCAATAGCACACAAACCATAGCGATAGAACTTGGAACTACATTATTGTGCCAAGTTTCAAAGAGCTAGCACAAACCGTGTTTGATTTAGAGTTCCAACTACATGTATCCATATAGGAGAAAACAGAGTGAAACCTAAACATGAATACAGTTACTGCAAAGGTACGGTTTAACCTAGAAGAACGAAATTTGGTGAGCCAAGTGGGATTGGTGTACTGATCATTAAATGGAATTATCATCAAGATTGGGTGAAAAAATGTTAGCTGAGATTTCAGGAAACTCGTAGTTTTTTGGAAGCTTGATAACCCCTTTCAATGAAAGGGATTCTCGTCAGTCTCTGCTTGGGGCTACTTCAATAGCACACAAACCATAGCCATAGAACTTGGAACTACATTATTGCCAAGTTTCAAAGAGCTAGCACAAACCGTGTTTCATTTAGAGTTCCAACTACATGTATCCATATAGGAGAAAACAGAGTGAAACCTAAACATGAAAACGGTTACTGCAAAGGAACGGTTTAACCTTGAAGAACGAAATTTAGTGAGCCAAGTGAGATTCGTGTACTGATCACTACCTGCAAATATCATCAAGTTTGGGTGAAAAAATGTTTGCTGAGATTTCAGGAAACTCGTAGTTTTTTGGAAGCTTGGCAACCCCTTTCAATGAAAGGGATTCTCATCAGTCTCTGCTTGGTGCTACTTCAATAGCACACAAACCATAGCGATAGAACTTGGAACTACATTATTGTGCCAAGTTTCAAAGAGCTAGCACAAACCGTGTTTGATTTAGAGTTCCAACTACATGTATCTATATAGGAGAAAACAGAGTGAAACCTAAACATGAAAACGGTTACTGCAAAGGAACAGTTTAACCTAGAAGAACGAAATTTGTTGAGCCAAGTGGGATTGGTGTACTGATCATTAAATGGAAGTATCATCAAGATTGGGTGAAAAAATGTTTGCTGAGATTTCAGGAAACTCGTAGTTTTTTGGAAGCCTGGCAACCCCTTTCAATGAAAGGGATTCTCTTCAGTCTCTGCTTGGGACTACTTCAATAGCACACAAATCATAGCGATAGAACTTGGAACTACATTATTTTGCAAAGTTTCAAAGAGCTAGCACAAACCGTGTTTGATTTAGAGTTCCAACTACATGTATCCATATAGGAGAAAACAGAGTGAAACCTAAACATGAAAACAGTTACTGCAAAGGAACGGTTTAACCTAGAAGAACGAAATTTGGTGAGCCAAGTGGGATTGGTGTACTGATCATTAAATGGAAGTATCATCAAGATTGGGTGAAAAAATGTTTGCTGAGATTTCAGGAAACTTGTAGTTTTTTGGAAGCTTGGCAACCCCTTTCAATGAAAGGGATTCTCGTCAGTCTCTGCTTGGGGCTACTTCAATAGCACACAAACCATAGCGATAGAACTTGGAACTACATTATTGTGCCAAGTTTCAAAGAGCTAGCACAAACCGTGCTTGATTTAGAGTTCCAACTACATATATCCATATAGGAGAAAACAGAGTGAAACCTAAATATGAAAACGATTACTGCAAAGGAACAGTTTAACCTATAAGAACGAAATTTGTTGAGCCAAGTGGGATTGGTGTACTGATCATTAAATGGAAGTATCATAAAGATTGGGTGAAAAAATGTTTGCTGAGATTTCAGGAAACTCGTAGATTTTTGGAAGCCTGGCAACCCCTTTCAATGAAAGGGATTCTCGTCAGTCTCTGCTTGGGACTACTTCAATAGCACACAAACCATAGCGATAGAACTTGGAACTACATTATTGTGCCAAGTTTCAAAGAGCTAGCATAAACCGTGTTTGATTTAGAGTTCCAACTACATGTATCCATATAGGAGAAAACAGAGTGAAACCTAAACATGAAAACGGTTACTGCAAAGGAACGGTTTAACCTAGAAGAACGAAATTTGGTGAGCCAAGTGGGATTGGTGTACTGATCATTAAATAGAAGTATCATCATGATTGGGTGAAAAAATGTTTGCTGAGATTTCAGGAAACTCGCAGTTTTTTGGAAGCTTGGCAACCCCTTTCAATGAAAGGGATTCTCGTCAGTCTCTGCTTGGGGCTACTTCAATAGCACACAAACCATAGCGATAGAACTTGGAACTACATTATTGTGCCAAGTTTCAAAGAGCTAGCACAAACCGTGTTTGATTTAGAGTTCCAACTACATGTATCTATATAGGAGAAAACAGAGTGAAACCTAAATATGAAAACGAATACTGCAAAGGAACGGTTTAACCTAGAAGAACGAAATTTGGTGAGCCAAGTGGGATTGGTGTACTGATCATTAAGTGGAAGTATCATCAAGACTGGGTGAAAAAATGTTTGCTGAGATTTCAGGAAACTCGCAGTTTTTTGGAAGCCTGGCAACGCCTTTCTATGAAAGGGAATCTCGTCAGTCTCTGCTTGGGGCTACTTCAATAGCACACAAACCATAGCGATAGAACTTGTAACTACATTATTGTGCCAAGTTTCAAAGAGCTAGCACAAACCGTGTTTGATTTAGAGTTCCAACTACATGTATCCATATAGGAGAAAACAGAGTGAAACCTAATCATGAAAACGGTTACTGCAAAGGAACGTTTTAACCTAGAACAACGAAATTTGGTGAGCCAAGTGGGATTCGTGTACTGATCACTACCTGCAAGTATCATCAAGATAGGGTGAAAAAATGTTTGCTGAGATTTCAGGAAACTCCTAGTTTCTTGGAAGCTTGATAACCCCTTTCAATGAAAGGGATTCTCGTCAGTCTCTGCTTGGGGCTACTTCAAAAGCACACAAATCATAGCGACAGTACTTGGAACTACATTATTGTGCCAAGTTTCAAAGAGCTAGCACAAACCGTGTTTGATTTAGAGTTCCAACTACATGTATCCATATTGGAGAAAACAGAGTAAAACCTAAACATGAAAAGGGTTACTGCAAAGGAACGGTTTAACCTAGAAGAACGAAATTTAGTGAGCCAAGTGGAATTAATGTACTGATCACTACCTGCAAGTATCATCAAGATTGGGTGAAAAAATGTTTGCTGAGATGTCAGGAAACTCGCAGTTTTTTGGAAGCTTGGCAACCCATTTCAATGAAAGGGATTCTCGTCAGTCTCTGCTTGGGGCTACTTCAATAGCACACAAACCATAGCGATAGAACTTGGAACTACATTATTGTGCCAAGTTTCAAAGAGCTAGCACAAACCGTGTTTGATTTAGAGTTCCAACTACATGTATCCATGTAGGAGAAAACAGAGTGAAACCTAAATATGAAAACGATTACTGCAAAGGAACGGTTTAACCTAGAAGAACGAAATTTGGTGAGCCAAGTGGGATTGGTGTACTGATCATTAAATAGAAGTATCATCAAGACGGGGTGAAAAAATGTTTGCTGAGATTTCAGGAAACTCGCAGTTTTTTGGAAGCCTGGCAACCCCTTTCTATGAAAGGGATTCTCGTCAGTCTCTGCTTGGGGCTACTTCAATAGCACACAAACCATAGCGATAGAACTTGGAACTACATTATTGTGCCAAGTTTCAAAGAGCTAGCACAAACCGTGTTTGATTTAGAGTTCCAACTACATGTATCCATATAGGAGAAAACAGAGTGAAACCTAAACATGAAAACGGTTACTGCAAAGGAACGGTTTAACCAGAAGAACGAAATTTGGTGAGCCAAGTGGGAGTGGTGTACTGATTATAAAATAGAAGTATCATCAAGATTGGGTGAAAAAATGTTTGCTGAGATTTCAGGAAACTCGTAGTTTTTTGGAAGCTTGGCAACCCCTTTCAATGAAAGGGATTCTCGTCAGTCTCTGCTTGGGGCTACTTCAATAGCACACAAACCATAGCGATAGAACTTGGAACTACATTATTGTGCCAAGTTTCAAAGAGCTAGCACAAACCGTGTTTGATTTAGAGTTCCAACTACATGTATCCATATAGGAGAAAACAGAGTGAAACCCAAACATGAAAACGGTTCCTGCAAAGGAACGTTTTAACCTAGAACAACGAAATTTAGTGAGCCAAGTGGGATTCGTGTACTGATCACTACCTGCAAGTATCATCAAGCTTGGGTGAAAAAATGTTTGCTGAGATTTTAGGAAACTCGCAGGTTTTTGGACGCTTGGCAACCCCTTTCAATGAAAGGGATTCTCGTCAGTCTCTGCTTGGGGCTACTTCAATAGCACACAAACCATAGCGATAGAACTTGGAACTACATTATTGTGCCAAGTTTCAAAGAGCTAGCACAAACCGTGTTTGATTTAGAGTTCCAACTACATGTATCTATATAGGAGAAAACAGAGTGAAACCTAATCATAAAAACGGTTACTGCAAAGGAACGTTTTAACCTAGAACAACGAAATTTGGTGAGCCAAGTGGGATTCGTGTACTGATCACTACCTGCAAGTATCATCAAGATAGGGTGAAAAAATGTTTGCTGAGATTTCAGGAAAATCCTAGTTTCTTGGAAGCTTGATAACCCCTTTCAATGAAAGGGATTCTCGTCAGTCTCTGCTTGGGGCTACTTCAAAAGCACACAAATCATAGCGACAGTACTTGGAACTACATTATTGTGCCAAGTTTCAAAGAGCTAGCACAAACCGTGTTTGATTTAGAGTTCCAACTACATGTATCCATATTGGAGAAAACAGAGTAAAACCTAAACATGAAAAGTGTTACTGCAAAGGAACGTTTTAACCTAGAAGAACGAAATTTGGTGAGCCAAGTGGGATTGGTGTACTGATCATTAAATGGAAGTATCATCAAGACTGGGTGAAAAAATGTTTGCTGAGATTTCAGGAAACTCGCAGTTTTTTGGAAGCCTGGCAACCCCTTTCTATGAAAGATATTCTCGTCAGTCTCTGCTTGGGGCTACTTCAATAGCACACAAACCATAGCCATAGAACTTGGAACTACATTATTGTGCCAAGTTTCAAAGAGCTAGAACAAACCGTGTTTGATTTAGAGTTCCAACTACATGTATCCATATAGGAGAAAACAGAGTGAAACCTAAACATGAAAACGGTTACTGCAAAGGAACGGTTTAACCTAGAAGAACGAAATTTGGTGAGCCAAGTGGGATTGGTGTTCTGATCATTAAATGAAAGTATCATCAAGATTGGGTGAAAAAATGTTTGCTGAGATTTCAGGAAACTCGCAGTTTTTTGGAAGCTTGGCAACCCTTTCAATGAAAGGGATTCTCGTCAGTCTCTGCTTGGGGTACTTCAATAGCACACAAACCATAGCGATAGAACTTGGAACTACATTATTGTGCCAAGTTTCAAAGAGCTAGCACAAACCGTGTTTGATTTATAGTTCCAACTACATGTATCCATATAGGAGAAAACAGAGTGAAACCTAAACATGAAAACGGTTACTGCAAAGGAACGGTTTAACCTAGAAGAACGAAATTTGGTGAGGCAAGTGGGATTCGTGTACTGATCACTACCTGCAAGTATCATCAAGATTGGGTGAAAAAATGTTTGCTGAGATTTCAGGAAACTCGTAGTTTTTTGGAAGCTTGATAACCCCTTTCAAAGAAAGGGATTCTCGTCAGTCTCTGCTTGGGGCTACTTCAAAAGCACACAAATCGTAGTGACAGAACTTGGAACTACATTATTGTGCCAAGTTTCAAAGAGCTAGCACAAACCGTGTTTGATTTAGAGTTCCAAATACATGTATCCATATAGGAGAAAACAGAGTGAAACCTAAACATGAAAACGGTTACTGCAAAGGAACGGTTAAACCTAGAAGAACGAAATTTGGTGAGCCAAGTGGGATTGGTGTACTGATCATTAAATGGAAGTATCATCAAGATTGGGTGAAAAAATGTTAGCTGAGATTTCAGGAAACTCGTAGTTTTTTGGAAGCTTGATAACCCCTTTCAATGAAAGGGATTCTCGTCAGTCTCTGCTTGGGGCTACTTCAATAGCACACAAACCATAGCCATAGAACTTGGAACTACATTATTGTGCCAAGTTTCAAAGAGCTAGCACAAACCGTGTTTCATTTAGAGTTCCAACTACATGTATCCATATAGGAGAAAACAGAGTGAAACCTAAACATGAAAACGGTTACTGCAAAGGAACGGTTTAACCTTGAAGAACGAAATTTAGTGAGCCAAGTGAGATTCGTGTACTGATCACTACCTGCAAATATCATCAAGATTGGGTGAAAAAATGTTTGCTGAGATTTCAGGAAACTCGTAGTTTTTTGGAAGCTTGGCAACCCCTTTCAATGAAAGGGATTCTCATCAGTCTCTGCTTGGTGCTACTTCAATAGCACACAAACCATAGCGATAGAACTTGGAACTACATTATTGTGCCAAGTTTCAAAGAGCTAGCACAAACCGTGTTTGATTTAGAGTTCCAACTACATGTATCTATATAGGAGAAAACAGAGTGAAACCTAAACATGAAAACGGTTACTGCAAAGGAACAGTTTAACCTAGAAGAACGAAATTTGTTGAGCCAAGTGGGATTGGTGTACTGATCATTAAATGGAAGTATCATCAAGATTGGGTGAAAAAATGTTTGCTGAGATTTCAGGAAACTCGTAGTTTTTTGGAAGCCTGGCAACCCCTTTCAATGAAAGGGATTCTCTTCAGTCTTGCTTGGGACTACTTCAATAGCACACAAATCATAGCGATAGAACTTGGAACTACATTATTGTGCAAAGTTTCAAAGAGCTAGCACAAACCGTGTTTGATTTAGAGTTCCAACTACATGTATCCATATAGGAGAAAACAGAGTGAAACCTAAACATGAAAACAGTTACTGCAAAGGAACGGTTTAACCTAGAAGAACGAAATTTGGTGAGCCAAGTGGGATTGGTGTACTGATCATTAAATGGAAGTATCATCAAGATTGGGTGAAAAAATGTTTGCTGAGATTTCAGGAAACTTGTAGTTTTTTGGAAGCTTGGCAACCCCTTTCAATGAAAGGGATTCTCGTCAGTCTCTGCTTGGGACTACTTCAATAGCACACAAACCATAGCGATAGAACTTGGAACTACATTATTGTGCCAAGTTTCAAAGAGCTAGCACAAACCGTGCTTGATTTAGAGTTCCAACTACATGTATCGATATAGGAGAAAACAGAGTGAAACCTAAATATGAAAACGATTACTGCAAAGGAACGGTTTAACCTAGAAGAACGAAATTTGGTGAGCCAAGTGGGATTGGTGTACTGATCATTAAATGGAAGTATCATCAAGACTGGGTGAAAAAATATTTGCTGAGATTTCAGGATACTCGCAGTTTTTTGGAAGCCTGGCAACCCCTTTCTATGAAAGGGATTCTCCTCAGTCTCTGCTTGGGGCTACTTCAATAGCACACAAACCATAGCGATAGAACTTGGAACTACATTATTGTGCCAAGTTTCAAAGTGCTAGCTCAAACCGTGTTTGATTTAGAGTTCCAACTACATGTATCCATATAGGAGAAAACAGAGTGAAACCTAAACATGAAAACGGTTACTGCAAAGGAACGGTTTAACCTAGAAGAACGAAATTTGGTGAGCCAAGTGGGATTGGTGTACTGATCATTAAATAGAAGTATCATCATGATTGGGTGAAAAAATGTTTGCTGAGATTTCAGGAAACTCGCAGTTTTTTGGAAGATTGGCAACCCCTTTCAATGAAAGGGATTCTCGTCAGTCTCTGCTTGGGGCTACTTCAATAGCACACAAACCATAGCGATAGAACTTGGAGCTACATTATTGTGCCAAGTTTCAAAGAGCTAGCACAAACCGTGTTTGATTTAGAGTTCCAACTACATGTATCTATATAGGAGAAAACAGAGTGAAACCTAAATATGAAAACGGTTACTGCAAAGGAACGGTTTAACCTAGAAGAACGAAATTTGGTGAGCCAAGTGGGATTCGTGTCCTGATCATTAAGTGGAAGTATCATGAAGACTGGGTGAAAAAATGTTTGCTGAGATTTCAGGAAACTCGCAGTTTTTTGGAAGCCTGGCAACGCCTTTCTATGAAAGGGATTCTCGTCAGTCTCTGCTTGGGGCTACTTCAATAGCACACAAACCATAGCGATAGAACTTGGAACTACATTATTGTGCCAAGTTTCAAAGAGCTAGCACAAACCGTGTTTGATTTAGAGTTCCAACTACATGTATCCATATAGGAGAAAACAGAGTGAAACCTAATCATTAAAACGGTGACTGCAATGGAACGTTTTAACCTAGAACAACGAAATTTGGTGAGCCAAGTGGGATTCGTGTACTGATCACTACCTGCAAGTATCATCAAGATTGGGTGAAAAAATGTTTGCTGAGATTTCAGGAAAATCGTAGTTTTTTGGAAGCTTGATAACCCGTTTCAGTGAAAGGGATTCTCGTCAGTCTCTGCTTGGGGCTACTTCAAAAGCACAAAAATCATAGCGACAGTACTTGGAACTACATTATTGTGCCAAGTTTCAAAGAGCTAGCACAAACCTTGTTTGATTTAGAGTTCCAACTACATGTATCCATATTGGAGAAAACAGAGTAAAACCTAAACATGAAAAGGGTTACTGCAAAGGAACGGTTTAACCTGGAAGAACGAAATTTAGTGAGCCAAGTGGGATTCATGTACTGATCACTACCTGCAAGTATCATCAAGATTGGGTGAAAAAATGTTTGCTGAGATTTCAGGAAACTCGCAGTTTTTTGGAAGCTTGGCAACCCCTTTCAATGAAAGGGATTCTCGTCAGTCTCTGCTTGGGGCTACTTCAATAGCACACAAACCATAGCGATAGAACTTGGAACTACATTATTGTGCCAAGTTTCAAAGAGCTAGCACAAACCGTGTTTGATTTAGAGTTCCAAATACACGTATCTATATAGGAGAAAACAGAGTGAAACCTAAACATGAAAACGGTTACTGCAAAGGAACGGTTTAACCTAGAAGAACGAAATTTGGTGAGCCAAGTGGGATTCGTGTACTGATCACTACCTGCAAGTATCATCAAGATTGGGTGAAAAAATGTTTGCTGAGATTTCAGGAAACTTGTAGTTTTTTGGAAGCTTGGCAACCCCTTTCAATGAAAGGGATTCTCGTCAGTCTCTGCTTTGGGCTACTTCAATAGCACACAAACCATAGCGATAGAACTTGGAACTACATTATTGTGCCAAGTTTCAAAGAGCTAGCACAAACCGTGCTTGATTTAGAGTTCCAACTACATGTATCCATATAGGAGAAAACAGAGTGAAACCTAAATATGAAAACGATTACTGCAAAGGAACGGTTTAACCTAGAAGAACGAAATTTGGTGAGCCAAGTGGGATTGATGTACTGATCATTAAATGGAAGTATCATCAAGACTGGGTGAAAAAATGTTTGCTGAGATTTCAGGATACTCGCAGTTTTTTGGAAGCCTGGAAACCCCTTTCTATGAAAGGGATTCTCGTCAGTCTCTGCTTGGGTCTACTTCAATAGCACACAAACCATAGCGATAGAACTTGGAACTACATTATTGTGCCAAGTTTCAAAGTGCTAGCACAAACCGTGTTTGATTTAGAGTTCCAACTACATGTATCCATATAGAAGAAAACAGAGTGAAACCTAATCATGAAAACGGTTACTGCAAAGGAACGGTTTAACCTAGAAGAACTAAATTTGGTGAGCCAAGTGGGATTGGTGTACTGATCATTAAATAGATGTATCATCATGATTGGGTGAAAAAATGTTTGCTGAGATTTCAGGAAACTCGTAGTTTTTTGGAAGCCTGGCAACCCCTTTCTATGAAACGGATTCTCGTCAGTCTCTGCTTGGGGCTACTTTAATAGCACACAAACCATAGCGATAGAACTTGGAACTACATTATTGTGCCAAGTTTCAAAGAGCTAACACAAACCGTGTTTGATTTAGAGTTCCAACAACATGTATCTATATAGGAGAAAACAGAGTGAAACCTAAATATGAAAACGATTACTGCAAAGGAACGGTTTAACCTAGAAGAACGAAATTTGGTGAGCCAAGTGGGATTGGTGTACTGATCATTAAGTGGAAGTATCATCAAGACTGGGTGAAAAAATGTTTGCTGAGATTTCAGGAAACTAACAGTTTTTTGGAAGCCTGGCAACGCCTTTCTATGAAAGTGATTCTCGTCAGTCTCTGCTTGGGGCTACTTCAATAGCACACAAACCATAGCGATAGAACTTGGAACTACATTATTGTGCCAAGTTTCAAAGAGCTAGCACCAACCGTGCTTGATGTAGAGTTCCAACTACATGAATCCATATAAGAGAAAATAGAGTGAAACCTAAACATTAAAACAGTTACTGCAAAGGAACGGTTTAACCTAGAAGAACGAAATTTGGTGAGCCAAGTGGGATTGGTGTACTGATCATTAAATGGAAGTATCATCAAGATTGGGTGAAAAAATGTTTGCTGAGATTTCAGGAAACTTGTAGTTTTTTGGAAGCCTGGCAACGCCTTTCTATGAAAGTGATTCTCGTCAGTCTCTGCTTGGGGCTACTTCAATAGCACACAAACCATAGCGATAGAACTTGGAACTACATTATTGTGCCAAGTTTCAAAGAGCTAGCACAAACCGTGCTTGATTTAGAGTTCCAACTACATGTATCCATATTGGAGAAAACAGATGAAACCTAAATATGAAAACGATTACTGCAAAGGAACGGTTTAACCTAGAAGAACGAAATTTGTTGAGCCAAGTGGGATTGGTGTACTGATCATTAAATGGAAATATCATCAAGATTGGGTGAAAAAATGTTTGCTTAGATTTCAGGATACTCGCAGTTTTTTGGAAGCCTGGCAACGCCTTTCTATGAAAGGGATTCTCGTCAGTCTCTGCTTGGGGCTACTTCAATAGCACACAAACCATAGCGATAGAACTTGGAACTACATTATTGTGCCAAGTTTCAAAGTGCTAGCACAAAGCGTGTTTGATTTAGAGTTCCAACTACATGTATCCATATAGGAGAAAACAGAGTGAAACCTAAACATGAAAACGGTTACTGCAAAGGAACGGTTTAACCTAGAAGAACGAAATTTGGTGAGCCAAGTGGGATTGGTGTACTGATCATTAAATAGAAGTATCATCATGATTGGGTGAAAAAATGTTTGCTGAGATTTCAGGAAACTCGCAGTTTTTTGGAAGTTTGGCAACCCCTTTCAATGAAAGGGATTCTCGTCAGTCTCTGCTTGGGGCTACTTCAATAGCACACAAACCATAGCGATAGAACTTGGAACTACATTATTGTGCCAAGTTTCAAAGAGCTAGCACAAACCGTGTTTGATTTAGAGTTCCAAATACATGTATCTATATAGGAGAAAACAGAGTGAAACCTAAATGTGAAAACCATTACTGCAAAGGAACGGTTTAACCTAGAAGAACGAAATTTGGTGAGCCAATTGGGATTGGTGTACTGATCATTAAGTGGAAGTATCATCAAGACTGGGTGAAAAAATGTTTGCTGAGATTTCAGGAAACTCGTAGTTTCTTGGAAGCTTGATAACCCCTTTCAATGAAAGGGATTCTCGTCAGTCTCTGCTTGAGGCTACTTCAAAAGCACACAAATCATAGCGACAGTACTTGGAACTACATTATTGTGCCAAGTTTCAAAGAGCTAGCACAAACTGTGTTTGATTTAGAGTTCCAACTACATGTATCCATATTGGAGAAAACAGAGTAAAACCTAAACATGAAAAGGGTTACTGCAAAGGAACGGTTTAACCTAGAAGAACGAAATTTAGTGATCCAAGTGGGATTAATGTACTGATCACTACCTGCAAGTATCATCAAGATTGGGTGAAAAAATGTTTGCTGAGATTTCAGGAAACTCGCAGTTTTTTGGAAGCTTGGCAACCCCTTTCAATGAAAGGGATTCTCGTCAGTCTCTGCTTGGGGCTACTTCAATAGCACACAAACCATAGCGATAGAACTTGGAACTACATTATTGTGCCAAGTTTCAAAGAGCTAGCACAAACCGTGTTTGATTTAGAGTTCCAACTACACGTATCTATATAGGAGAAAACAGAGTGAAACCTAAACATGAAAACGGTTACTGCAAAGGAATGATTTAACCTAGAAGAACGAAATTTGGTGAGCCAAGTGGGATTGGTGTACTGATCATTAAATGGAAGTATCATCAAGATTGGGTGAAAAAATATTTGCTGCGATTTCAGGAAACTCGCAGTTTTTTGGAAGCTTGGCAACCCCTTTCAATGAAAGGGATTCTCGTCAGTCTCTGCTTGGGGCTACTTCAATAGCACACAAACCATAGCGATAGAACTTGGAACTACATTATTGTGCCAAGTTTCAAAGAGCTAGCACAAACCGTGTTTGATTTAGAGTTCCAACTACATGTATCCATATAGGAGAAAACAGAGTGAAACCTAAACATGAAAACGGTTACTGCAAAGGAACGGTTTAACCTAGAAGAACGAAATTTGGTGAGCCAAGTGGGATTCGTGTACTGATCACTACCTGCAAGTGTCATCAAGATTGGGTGAAAAAATGTTTGCTGAGATTTCAGGAAACTTGTAGTTTTTTGGAAGCTTGGCAACCCCTTTCAATGAAAGGGATTCTCGTCAGTGTCTGCTTGGGGCTACTTCAATAGCACACAAACCATAGCGATAGAACTTGGAACTACATTATTGTGCCAAGTTTCAAAGAGCTAGCACAAACCGTGCTTGATTTAGAGTTCCAACTACATGTATCCATATAGGAGAAAACAGAGTGAAACCTAAACATGAAAACGGTCACTGCAAAGGAACGGTTTAATCTAGAAGAACGAAATTTGGTGAGCCAAGTGGGATTGGTGTACTGATCATTAAATGGAAGTATCATCAAGAGTGGGTGAAAAAATGTTTGCTGAGATTTCAGGAAACTTGTAGTTTTTTGGAAGCTTGGCAACCCCTTTCAATGAAAGGGATTCTCGTCAGTCTCTGCTTGGGGCTACTTCAATAGCACACAAACCATAGCGATAGAACTTGGAACTACATTATTGTGCCAAGTTTCAAAGATCTAGCACAAACCGTGCTTGATTTAGAGTTCCAAATACATGTATCCATAGGAGAAAACAGAGTGAAACCTAAATATGAAAACGATTACTGCAAAGGAACGGTTTAACCTAGAAGAACGAAATTTGGTGAGCCAAGTGGGATTGGTATACTGATCATTAAATGGAAGTATCATCAAGACTGGGTGAAAAAATGTTTGCTGAGATTTCAGGATACTCGCAGTTTTTTGGAAGCCTGGCAACCCCTTTCTATGAAAGGGATTCTCGTCAGTCTCTGCTTGGGGCTACTTCAATAGCACACAAACCATAGCGATAGAACTTGGAACTACATTATTGTGCCAAGTTTCAAAGTGCTAGCACAAAGCGTGTTTGATTTAGAGTTCCAAATACATGTATCCATATAGGAGAAAACAGAGTGAAACCTAAACATGAAAACGGTTACTGCAAAGGAACGGTTTAACCTAGAAGAACGAAATTTGGTGAGCCAAGTGGGATTGGTGTACTGATCATTAAATGGAAGTATCATCATGATTGGGTGAAAAAATGTTTGCTGAGATTTCAGGAAACTCGCAGTTTTTTGGAAGCTTGGCAACCCCTTTCAATGAAAGGGATTCTCGTCAGTCTCTGCTTGGGGCTACTTCAATAGCACACAAACCATAGCGATAGAACTTGGAACTACATTATTGTGCCAAGTTTCAAAGAGCTAGCACAAACCGTGTTTGATTTAGAGTTCCAACTACATGTATCTATATAGGAGAAAACAGAGTGAAACCTAAACATGAAAACGATTACTGCAAAGGAACGGTTTAACCTAGAAGAACGAAATTTGGTGAGCCAAGTGGGATTGGTGTACTGATCATTAAGTGGAAGTATCATCAAGACTGGGTGAAAAAATGTTTGCTGAGATTTCAGGAAACTCGCAGTTTTTTGGAAGCCTGGCAACGCCTTTCTATGAATGGGATTCTCGTCAGTCTCTGCTTGGGGCTACTTCAATAGCACACAAACCATAGCGATAGAACTTGGAACTACATTATTGTGCCAAGTTTCAAAGAGCTAGCACAAACCGTGTTTGATTTAGAGTTCCAACTACATGTATCCATATAGGAGAAAACAGAATGAAACCTAATCATGAAAACGGTTACTGCAAAAGAACGTTTTAACCTAGAACAACGAAATTTGGTGAGCCAAGTGGGATTCGTGTACTGATCACTACCTGCAAGTATCATCAAGATAGGGTGAAAAAATGTTTGCTGAGATTTCAGGAAACTCGTAGTTTCTTGGAAGCTTGATAACCCCTTTCAATGAAAGGGATTCTCGTCAGTCTCTGCTTGGGGCTACTTCAAAAGCACACAAATCATAGCGACAGTACTTGGAACTACATTATTGTGCCAAGTTTCAAAGAGCTAGCACAAACCGTGTTTGATTTAGAGTTCCAACTACATGTATCCATATTGGAGAAAACAGAGTAAAACCTAAACATGAAAAGGGTTACTGCAAAGGAACGGTTTAACCTAGAAGAACGAAATTTAGTGAGCCAAGTGGGATTCATGTACTGATCACTACCTGCAAGTATCATCAAGATTGGGTGAAAAAATGTTTGCTGAGATTTCAGGAAACTTGTAGTTTTTTGGAAGCTTGGCAACCCCTTTCAATGAAAGGGATTCTCGTCAGTCTCTGCTTGGGGCTACTTCAATAGCACACAAACCATAGCGATAGAACTTGGAACTACATTATTGTGCCAAGTTTCAAAGAGCTAGCACAAACCGTGCTTGATTTAGAGTTCCAACTACATGTATCCATATAGGAGAAAACAGAGTGAAACCTAAATATGAAAACGATTACTGCAAAGGAACGGTTTAACCTAGAAGAACGAAATTTGGTGAGCCAAGTGGGATTGGTGTACTGATCATTAAATGGAAGTATCATCAAGACTGGGTGAAAAAATGTTTGCTGAGATTTCAGGATACTCGCAGTTTTTTGGAAGCCTGGCAACCCCTTTCTATGAAAGGGATTCTCGTCAGTCTCTGCTTGGGGCTACTTCAATAGCACACAAACCATAGCGATAGAACTTGGAACTACATTATTGTGCAAGTTTCAAAGTGCTAGCACAAACCGTGTTTGATTTAGAGTTCCAACTACATGTATCCATATAGGAGAAAACAGAGTGAAACCTAAACATGAAAACGGTTACTGCAAAGGAACGGTTGAACCTAGAAGAACGAAATTTGTTGAGCCAAGTGGGATTGGTGTACTGATCATTAAATAGAAGTATCATCATGATTGGGTGAAAAAATGTTTGCTGAGATTTCAGGAAACTCGTAGTTTTTTGGAAGCTTGGCAACCCCTTTCAATGAAAGGGATTCTCGTCAGTCTCTGCTTGGGGCTACTTCAATAGCACACAAACCATAGCGATAGAACTTGGCACTACATTATTGTGCCAAGTTTCAAAGAGCTAGCACAAACCGTGTTTGATTTAGAGTTCCAACTACATGTATCTATATAGGAGAAAACAGAGTGAAACCTAAATATGAAAATGATTACTGCAAAGGAACGGTTTAACCTAGAAGAACGAAATTTGGTGAGCCAAGTGGGATTGGTGTACTGATCATTAAGTGGAAGTATCATCAAGACTGGGTGAAAAAATGTTTGCTGAGATTTCAGGAAACTCGCAGTTTTTTGGAAGCCTGGCAACGCCTTTCTATGAAAGGGATTCTCGTCAGTCTCTGCTTGGGGCTACTTCAATAGCATACAAACCATAGCGATAGAACTTGGAACTACATTATTGTGCCAAGTTTCAAAGAGCTAGCACAAACCGTGTTTGATTTAGAGTTCCAAATACATGTATCCATATAGGAGAAAACAGAGTGAAACCTAATCATGAAAACGGTTACTGTAAAGGAACGTTTTAACCTAGAACAACGAAATTTGGTGAGCCAAGTGGGATTGGTGTACTGATCATTAAATGGAAGTATCATCAAGATTGGGTGAAAAAATGTTTGCTGCGATTTCAGGAAACTCGCAGTTTTTTGGAAGCTTGGCAACCCCTTTCAATGAAAGGGATTCTCGTCAGTCTCTGCTTGGGGCTACTTCAATAGCACACAAACCATAGCGATAGAACTTGGAACTACATTATTGTGCCAAGTTTCAAAGAGCTAGCACAAACCGTGTTTGATTTAGAGTTCCAACTACATGTATCCATATAGGAGAAAACAGAGTGAAACCTAATCATGAAAACGGTTACTGCAAAGGAACGTTTTAACCTAGAACAACGAAATTTGGTGAGCCAAGTGGGAGTCGTGTACTGATCACTACCTGCAAGTATCATCAAGATTGGGTGAAAAAATGTTTGCTGAGATTTCAGGAAACTCGTAGTTTCTTGGAAGCTTGATAACCCCTTTCAATGAAAGGGATTCTCGTCAGTCTCTGCTTGGGGCTACTTCAATAGCACACAAACCATAGCGATAGAACTTGGAACTACATTATTGTGCCAAGTTTCAAAGAGCTAGCACAAACCGTGTTTGATTTAGAGTTCCAAATACATGTATCTATATAGGAGAAAACAGAGTGAAACCTAAATATGAAAATGATTACTGCAAAGGAACGGTTTAACCTCGAAGAACGAAATTTGGTGAGCCAAGTGGGATTTGTGTACTGATCATTAAATGGAAGTATCATCAAGATTGGGTGAAAAAATGTTTGCTGACATTTCAGGAAACTCGTAGTTTTTTGGAAGCTTGACAACCCCTTTCAATGAAAGGGATTCTCGTCAGTCTCTGCTTGGGGCTACTTCAATAGCACACAAACCATAGCGATAGAACTTGGAACTATATTATTGTGCCAAGTTTCAAAGAGCTAGCACAAACCGTGTTTGATTTAGAGTTCCAACTACATGTATCCATATAGGAGAAAACAGAGTGAAACCTAAACATGAAAACAGTTACTGCAAAGGAACGGTTTTACCTAGAAGAAGGAAATTTGGTGAGCCAAGTGGGATGGGTGTACTGATCATTAAATGGAAGTATCATCATATTGGGTGAAAAAATGTTTGCTGAGGTTTCAGGAAACTCGTAGTTTTTTGGAAGCTTGGCAACCCCTTTCAATGAAAGGGATTCTCATCAGTCGCTGCTTGGGGCTACTTCAATAGCACACAAACCCTAGCGATAGAACTTGAAACTACATTATTTTGCCAAGTTTCAAAGAGCTAGCACAAACCGTGTTTGATTTAGTGTTCCAACTACATGTATCTATATAGGAGAAAACAGAGTGAAACCTAAATATGAAAACGATTACTGCAAAGGAACGGTTTAACCTAGAAGAACGAAATTTGGTGAGCCAAGTGGGATTGGTGTACTGATCATTAAATGGAAGTATCATCAAGATTGGGCGAAAAAATGTCAGCTGAGATCTCAGGAAACTCGTAGTTTTTTGGAAGCTTGGCAACCCCTTTCAATGAAAGGGATTCTCGTCAGTCTCTCCTTGGGGCTATTTCAATAGCACACAAACCATAGTGATAGAACTTGGAACTACATTATTGTGCCAAGTTTCAAAGAGCTAGCACAAACCGTGTTTGATTTAGAGTTCCAAATACATGTATCCATATAGGAGAAAACAGAGTGAAACCTAAACATGAAAACGGTTACTGCAAAGGAACGGTTTAACCTAGAAGAACGAAATTTGGTGAGCCAAGTGGGATTGGTGTACTGATCATTAAATGGAAGTATCATCATGATTGGGTGAAAAAATGTTTGCTGAGATTTCAGGAAACTCGCAGTTTTTTGGAAGCTTGGCAACCCCTTTCAATGAAAGGGATTCTCGTCAGTCTCTGCTTGGGGCTACTTCAATAGCACACAAACCATAGGGATAGAACTTGGAACTACATTATTGTGCCAAGTTTCAAAGAGCTAGCACAAACCGTGTTTGATTTAGAGTTCCAACTACATGTATCTATATAGGAGAAAACAGAGTGAAACCTAAACATGAAAACGATTACTGCAAAGGAACGGTTTAACCTAGAAGAACGAAATTTGGTGAGCCAAGTGGGATTGGTGTACTGATCATTAAGTGGAAGTATCATCAAGACTGGGTGAAAAAATGTTTGCTGAGATTTCAGGAAACTCGCAGTTTTTTGGAAGCCTGGCAACGCCTTTCTATGAATGGGATTCTCGTCAGTCTCTGCTTGGGGCTACTTCAATAGCACACAAACCATAGCGATAGAACTTGGAACTACATTATTGTGCCAAGTTTCAAAGAGCTAGCACAAACCGTGTTTGATTTAGAGTTCCAACTACATGTATCCATATAGGAGAAAACAGAATGAAACCTAATCATGAAAACGGTTACTGCAAAAGAACGTTTTAACCTAGAACAACGAAATTTGGTGAGCCAAGTGGGATTCGTGTACTGATCACTACCTGCAAGTATCATCAAGATAGGGTGAAAAAATGTTTGCTGAGATTTCAGGAAACTCGTAGTTTCTTGGAAGCTTGATAACCCCTTTCAATGAAAGGGATTCTCGTCAGTCTCTGCTTGGGGCTACTTCAAAAGCACACAAATCATAGCGACAGTACTTGGAACTACATTATTGTGCCAAGTTTCAAAGAGCTAGCACAAACCGTGTTTGATTTAGAGTTCCAACTACATGTATCCATATTGGAGAAAACAGAGTAAAACCTAAACATGAAAAGGGTTACTGCAAAGGAACGGTTTAACCTAGAAGAACGAAATTTAGTGAGCCAAGTGGGATTCATGTACTGATCACTACCTGCAAGTATCATCAAGATTGGGTGAAAAAATGTTTGCTGAGATTTCAGGAAACTTGTAGTTTTTTGGAAGCTTGGCAACCCCTTTCAATGAAAGGGATTCTCGTCAGTCTCTGCTTGGGGCTACTTCAATAGCACACAAACCATAGCGATAGAACTTGGAACTACATTATTGTGCCAAGTTTCAAAGAGCTAGCACAAACCGTGCTTGATTTAGAGTTCCAACTACATGTATCCATATAGGAGAAAACAGAGTGAAACCTAAATATGAAAACGATTACTGCAAAGGAACGGTTTAACCTAGAAGAACGAAATTTGGTGAGCCAAGTGGGATTGGTGTACTGATCATTAAATGGAAGTATCATCAAGACTGGGTGAAAAAATGTTTGCTGAGATTTCAGGATACTCGCAGTTTTTTGGAAGCCTGGCAACCCCTTTCTATGAAAGGGATTCTCGTCAGTCTCTGCTTGGGGCTACTTCAATAGCACACAAACCATAGCGATAGAACTTGGAACTACATTATTGTGCAAGTTTCAAAGTGCTAGCACAAACCGTGTTTGATTTAGAGTTCCAACTACATGTATCCATATAGGAGAAAACAGAGTGAAACCTAAACATGAAAACGGTTACTGCAAAGGAACGGTTGAACCTAGAAGAACGAAATTTGTTGAGCCAAGTGGGATTGGTGTACTGATCATTAAATAGAAGTATCATCATGATTGGGTGAAAAAATGTTTGCTGAGATTTCAGGAAACTCGTAGTTTTTTGGAAGCTTGGCAACCCCTTTCAATGAAAGGGATTCTCGTCAGTCTCTGCTTGGGGCTACTTCAATAGCACACAAACCATAGCGATAGAACTTGGCACTACATTATTGTGCCAAGTTTCAAAGAGCTAGCACAAACCGTGTTTGATTTAGAGTTCCAACTACATGTATCTATATAGGAGAAAACAGAGTGAAACCTAAATATGAAAATGATTACTGCAAAGGAATGGTTTAACCTAGAAGAACGAAATTTGGTGAGCCAAGTGGGATTGGTGTACTGATCATTAAGTGGAAGTATCAGCAAGACTGGGTGAAAAAATGTTTGCTGAGATTTCAGGAAACTCGCAGTTTTTTGGAAGCCTGGCAACGCCTTTCTATGAAAGGGATTCTCGTCAGTCTCTGCTTGGGGCTACTTCAATAGCATACAAACCATAGCGATAGAACTTGGAACTACATTATTGTGCCAAGTTTCAAAGAGCTAGCACAAACCGTGTTTGATTTAGAGTTCCAAATACATGTATCCATATAGGAGAAAACAGAGTGAAACCTAATCATGAAAACGGTTACTGTAAAGGAACGTTTTAACCTAGAACAACGAAATTTGGTGAGCCAAGTGGGATTGGTGTACTGATCATTAAATGGAAGTATCATCAAGATTGGGTGAAAAAATGTTTGCTGCGATTTCAGGAAACTCGCAGTTTTTTGGAAGCTTGGCAACCCCTTTCAATGAAAGG
Source organism: Urocitellus parryii (assembly GCF_045843805.1). Lineage (NCBI taxonomy): Eukaryota > Metazoa > Chordata > Mammalia > Rodentia > Sciuridae > Urocitellus > Urocitellus parryii. The sequence continues at coordinate 27,725 of NW_027553724.1, forward strand.
GATTCTCGTCAGTCTCTGCTTGGGGCTACTTCAATAGCACACAAACCATAGCGATAGAACTTGGAACTACATTATGGTGCCAAGTTTCAAAGAGCTAGCACAAACCGTGTTTGATTTAGAGTTCCAACTACATGTATCCATATAGTAGAAAACAGAGTGAAACCTAATCATGAAAACGGTTACTGCAAAGGAACGTTTTAACCTAGAACAACGAAATTTGGTGAGCCAAGTGGGAGTCGTGTACTGATCACTACCTGCAAGTATCATCAAGATTGGGTGAAAAAATGTTTGCTGAGATTTCAGGAAAATCGTAGTTTCTTGGAAGCTTGATAACCCCTTTCAATGAAAGGGATTCTCGTCAGTCTCTGCTTGGGGCTACTTCAAAAGCACACAAATCATAGCGACAGTACTTGGAACTACATGATTGTGCCAAGTTTCAAATAGCTAGCACAAACCGTGTTTGATTTAGAGTTCCAACTACATGTATCCATATTGGAGAAAACAGAGTAAAACCTAAACATGAAAAGGGTTACTGCAAAGGAACGGTTTAACCTAGAAGAACGATATTTGGTGAGCCAAGTGGGATTCATGTACTGATCACTACCTGCAAGTATCATCAAGATTGGGTGAAAAAATATTTGCTGAGATTTCAGGATACTCGCAGTTTTTTGGAAGCCTGGCAACCCCTTTCTATGAAAGGGATTCTCGTCAGTCTCTGCTTGGGGCTACTTCAATAGCACACAAACCATAGCGATAGAACTTGGAACTACATTATTGTGCCAAGTTTCAAAGTGCTAGCACAAACCGTGTTTGATTTAGAGTTCCAACTACATGTATCCATATAGGAGAAAACAGAGTTAAACCTAAACATGAAAAGGGTTACTGCAAAGGAACGGTTTAACCTAGAAGAACGAAATTTGGTGAGCCAAGTGGGATTGGTGTACTGATCATTAAATAGAAGTATCATCATGATTGGGTGAAAAAATGTTTGCTGAGATTTCAGGAAACTCGTAGTTTTTTGGAAGCTTGGCAACCCCTTTCTATGAAAGGGATTCTCGTCAGTCTCTGCTTGGGGCTACTTCAATAGCACACAAACCATAGCGATAGAACTTGGAACTACATTATTGTGCCAAGTTTCAAAGAGCTAGCACAAACCGTGTTTGATTTAGAGTTCCAAATACATGTATCTATATAGGAGAAAACAGAGTGAAACCTAAACATGAAAATGATTACTGCAAAGGAACGGTTTTACCTAGAAGAAGGAAATTTGGTGAGCCAAGTGGGATTGGTGTACTGATCATTAAATGGAAGTATCATCATATTGGGTGAAAAAATGTTTGCTGAGATCTCAGGAAACTCGTAGTTTTTTGGAAGCTTGGCAACCCCTTTCAATGAAAGGGATTCTCGTCATTCTCTCCTTGGGGCTATTTCAATAGCACACAAACCATAGTGATAGAACTTGGAACTACATTATTGTGCCAAGTTTCAAAGAGCTAGCACAAACCGTGTTTGATTTAGAGTTCCAACTACATGTATCCATATAGGAGAAAACAGAGTGAAACCTAAACATGAAAACGGTTACTGCAAAGGAACGTTTTAACCTAGAAGAACGAAATTTGGTGAGCCAAGTGGGATTGGTGTACTGATCATTAAATAGAAGTATCATCAAGATTGGGTGAAAAAATATTTGCTGAGATTTCAGGAAACTCGCAGTTTTTTGGAAGCTTGGCAACCCCTTTCAATGAAAGGGATTCTCGTCAGTCTCTGCTTGGGGCTACTTCAATAGCACACAAACCATAGCGATAGAACTTGGAACTACATTATTGTGCCAAGTTTCAAAGAGCTAGCACAAACCGTGTTTGATTTAGAGTTCCAACTACATGTATCCATATAGGAGAAAACAGAGTGAAACCTAAATATGAAAACGGTTACTGCAAAGGAACGGTTTAACCTAGAAGAACGAAATTTGGTGAGCCAAGTGGGATTGGTGTACTGATCATTAAGTGGAAATCATTAAGTGGAAGTATCATCAAGACTGGGTGAAAAAAAGTTTGCTGAGATTTCAGGAAACTTGTAGTTTTTTGGAAGCTTGGCAACCCCTTTCAATGAAAGGGATTCTCGTCAGTCTCTGCTTGGGGCTACTTCAATAGCACACAAACCATAGCGATAGAACTTGGAACTACATTATTGTGCCAAGTTTCAAAGAGCTAGCACAAACCGTGTTTGATTTAGAGTTCCAACTACATGTATCCATATAGGAGAAAACAGAGTGAAACATAAATGTGAAAACGATTACTGCAAAAGAACGGTTTAACCTAGAAGAACAAATTTGGTGAGCCAAGTGGGATTGGTGTACTGATCATTAAATGGAACTATCATCAAGATTGGGTGAAAAATTTTTGCTGAGATTTCAGGAAACTCGTAGTTTTTTGGAAGCTTGGCAACCCCTTTCAATGAAAGGGATTCTCGTCAGTCTCTGCTTGGGGCTACTTCAATAGCACACAAACCATAGCGATAGAACTTGGAACTACATTATTGTGCCAAGTTTCAAAGAGCTAGCACAAACCGTGTTTGATTTAGAGTTCCAACTACATGTATCCATATAGGAGAAAACAGAGTGAAACCCTAAACATGAATACGGTTACTGCAAAGGAACCGTTAACCTAGAAGAAAGAAATTTGGTGAGCCAAGTGGGATTCGTGTACTGATCACTACCTGCAAGTATCATCAAGATTGGGTGAAAAAAATGTTTGCTGAGATTTCCGAAACTCGCAGTTTTTTGGAAGCTTGGCAACCCCTTTCAATGAAAGGGATTCTCGTCAGTCTCTGCTTGGGGCTACTTCAATAGCACACAAACCATAGCGATAGAACTTGGAACTACATTATTGTGCCAAGTTTCAAAGAGCTAGCACAAACCGTGTTTGATTTAGAGTTCCAACTACATGTATCCATATAGGAGAAAACAGAGTGAAACCTAAACATGAAATGGTTACTGCAAAGGAACGGTTTAACCTAGAAGAACGAAATTTGGTGAGCCAAGGTGGATTGGTGTACTGATCATTAAATGGAAGTATCATCAAGATTGGTTGAAAAAATGTTAGCTGAGATTTCAGGAAACTCGCAGTTTTTTGGAAGCTTGGCAACCCCTTTCAATGAAAGGGATTCTCGTCAGTCTCTGCTTGGGGCTACTTCAATAGCACACAAACCATAGCGATAGAACTTGGAACTACATTATTGTGCCAAGTTTCAAAGAGCTAGCACAAACCGTGTTTGATTTAGAGTTCGAAATACATGTATCCATATAGGAGAAAACAGAGTGAAACCTAAACATGAAAACGGTTACTGCAAAGGAACGTTTTAACCTAGAAGAACGAAATTTGGTGAGCCAAGTGGGATTGGTGTACTGACCATTAAATGGAAGTATCATCAAGATTGGGTGAAAAAATGTTTGCTGAGATTTCAGGAAACTCGTAGTTTTTTGGAAGCTTGACAACACCTTTCAATGAAAGGGATTCTCGTCAGTCTCTGCTTGGGGCTACTTCAATAGCACACAAACCATAGCGATAGAACTGGGAACTATATTATTGTGCCAAGTTTCAAAGAGCTAGCACAAACCGTGTTTGATTTAGAGTTCCAACTATATGTATCCATATAGGAGAAAACAGAGTGAAACCTAAACATGAAAACGGTTACTGCAAAGGAACGGTTTAACCTAGAAGAACGAAATTTGGTGAGCCAAGTGGGATTGGTGTACTGATCATTAAATGGAAGTATCATCAAGATTGGGTGAAAAAATGTTTGCTGAGATTTCTGGAAACTCGTAGTTTTTTGGAAGCTTGGCAACCCCTTTCAATGAAAGGGATTCTCGTCAGTCTCTGCTTGGGGCTACTTCAATAGCACACAAACCCTAGCGATAGAACTTGAAACTACATTATTGTGCCAAGTTTCAAAGAGCTAGCACAAACCGTGTTTGATTTAGAGTTCCAACTACATGTATCTATATAGGAGAAAACAGAGTGAAACCTAAATATGAAAACGATTACTGCAAAGGAACGGTTTAACCTTGAAGAACGAAATTTGGTGAGCCAATGGGGATTGGTGTACTGATCATTAAATGGAAGTATCATCAAGAACTGGGTGAAAAAATGTTTGCTGAGATTTCAGGAAACTCGAAGTTTTTGGAAGCCTGGCAACCCCTTTCCATGAAAGGGATTCTCGTCAGTCTCTGCTTGGGGCTACTTCAATAGCCCACAAACCATAGCGATAGAACTTGGAACTACATTATTGTGCCAAGTTTCAAAGAGCTAGCACAAACCGTGTTTGACTTAGAGTTCCAACTACATGTATCCATATAGGAGAAAACAGAGTGAAACCTAAACATGAAAACGGTTACTGCAAAGGAACGGTTTAAACTAGAAGAACGAAATTTGGTGAGCCAAGTGGGATTGGTGTACTGATCATTAAATGGAAGTATCATCAAGATTGGGTGATAAAATGTTTGCTGAGATTTCAGGAAACTCGTAGTTTTTTGGAGCTTGGCAACC
>NW_027553725.1:0-32262 GCF_045843805.1 Urocitellus parryii
CACAAACAGTGTTTGAATTAATGAGTTCCAACTACATGTATCCATATAGGAGAAAACAGAGTGAAACCTAAACATGAAAACGGTTACTGCAAAGGAACGGTTTAACCTAGAAGAACGAATTTGTTGAACCAGGTGAGATTGGTGTACAGATCATTAAAAGGAAGTGTCATCAAGATTGGGTGAAAAAATGTTTGCTGAAATTTCCAGAAACTCGTAGTTTTTTGGAAGCTTGGCAACAACTTTCAATGAAAGTGATTCTCGTCAGTCTCTGCTTTGGGCTAATTAAATAGGACACAAACCACAGCGATAGAACTTGGAACTACATTATTGTGCCAAGTTCAAAGAGCTAGCACAAACAGTGTTTGATTTAGAGTTCCAACTACATGTATCCATATAGGAGAAAACAGAGTGAAACCTAAACATGAAAACGATTACTGCAAAGGAACGGTTTAACCTAGAAGAACGAAATTTGGTGAGCCAAGAAAGACTGGTGTACTGATCATTAAATGGAAATATCATGAAGATTGGGTGAAAAAATGTTTGCTGAAATTTCAGGAATCTCGCAGTTTTTTGGAAGCTTGGCAACCCCTTTCAATGAAAGTGATTCTCGTCAGTCTCTGCTTGGGGCTACTTCAATAGGACACAAACCATAGCGATACAACTTGGAACTACATTATTGTGCCAAGTTTCAAAGAGCTAGCACACACCGGGTTTGATTTAGAGTTCCAACTACATGTATCCATATAGGAGAAAACAGAGTTTAACCTAAACATGAAAACGGTTACTGTAAAGGAGCGGTTTAACCTAGAAGAATGAAATTTGGTGAGCCATGTGCGACTGGTGTATTGATCATTACCTGCAAGTATCATCAAGATTGGGTGAAAAAAATGTTTGCTGAGATTTCAGGAAACTCGTAGTTTTTTGGAAGCTTGGCAACCTCTTTCAATGAAAGTGATTCTCATCAGTCTCTGCTTGGGGCGACTTCAGTAGGACATAAACCATAGCGATACAACTTGGAACTACATTATTGTGCCAAGTTTCAAAGAGCTAGCACACACCGTGTTTGATTAAGAGTTCCAACTACATGTACCCATATAGGAGAAAACAGAGTGAAACCTAAACATGAAAACGGTTACTGCAAAGGAACGGTTTAACCTAGAAGATCAAATTTGGTGTGCCAAGTGGGATTCATGTACTGATCACTAAATGCAAGTATCATCAAGATTGGGTGAAAAAATGTTTGCTGAGATTTCAGGAAACTCGCAGTTTTTTGGAAGCTTGGCAACCCCTTTCAATGAATGTGATTCTCGTAAGTCTCTGCTTGGGGCTAGTTCAATAGGACACAAACCATAGCGATACAACTTGGAACTACATTATTGTGCCAAACTTTAAAGAGCTAGCACAAACTGGGTCTGATTTAGAGTTCCAACTACATGTATCCATATAGGAGAAAACAGAGTGAAACGTAAACATGAAAACGGTTACTACAAAGGAACGGTTTAAACTAGAAGAACGAAATTTGGTGTGCCATGTGGGATTCAGGTACTGATCACTACCTGCAAGTATCATCAAGATTGGGTGAAAAAATTTTTGCTGAAACTTCAGGAAACTCGCAGTTTTTTGGAAGGTTGGCAACCCCTTTCAATGAAAGTGATTCTCGTCAGTCTCTGCTTGGGGCGACTTCAATAGGACACAAACCATAGCGATAGAACTTGGACTGCATTATTGTGCAAAGTTTAAAAGAGCTAGCACAAACCGTGTTTGATTTAGAGTTCCAACGACATGTATCCATATAGGAGAAAAAGGAGTGAAACCTAAACATGAAAACGGTTACTGCAATGGAACGGTTTAACCTAGAGGAACGAAATTTGGTGAGCCAAGTGGGATTGGTGGGCTGATCATTAAATGGAAGTATCATCAAGATTGGGTGAAAAAATATTTGCTAAGATTTCAGGAAACTCATAGGATTTCGGAAGCTTGGCAACCCCTTTCAATGAAAGTGATTCTCGTCAGTCTCTGCTCGGGGGTACTTCAATAGGACACAAACCATAGCGATAGAACTTGGAACTACATTAATGTGCGACGTTTCAAAGAGTTAGCACAAACCATGTTTGATTTAGAGTACCAACTACATGTATCCATATAGGAGAAAATAGAGTGAAACCTAAACATGAAAACGGTTACTGCAAAGGAACGGTTTAACCTAGAAGAACGAAATTTGGTGAGCCAAGTGGGATTGGTGTACTGATCATTACCTGCAAGTATCATCAAGATTGGGTGAAAAAATGTTTGCTGAGATTTCAGGAAACTCGTCGTTTTTTTGGAAGCTTGGCAACCTCTTTCAATGAAAGTGATTCTCGTCAGTCTCTGCTTGGGGCTACTTCAATAGGACACAAACAATAGCGATAGAACTTGGAACTACATTATTGTGCCAAGTTTCAAAGAGCTTGCACAAACCGTGTTTGATTTAGAGTTCCAACTACATGTATCCATATAGGAGAAAACAGAGTGAAACCTAAACATGAAAACGGTTACTGCAAAGGAACTGTTTAACCTAGAAGAACGAAATTTGGTGAGCCAAGTGGGGTGGGTGGGCTGATCATTAACTGGAAGTATCATCAAGATTGGGTGAAAAATGTTTGCTGAGATTTTAGGAAACTCGTTGTTTTTTGGAAGCTTGGCAACCCCTTTCAATGAAAGTGATTCTCGTCAGTCTCTGCTTGGGGCTACTTCAATAGGACACAAACCATAGCGATAGAACTTGTAACAACATTATTGTGCCAAGTTTCAAATAGCTAGCACAAACCGTGTTTGATTTAGAGTTCCAAATACATGTATCCATATAGGAGAAAACAGAGTGAAACCTAAACATGAAAATGGTTACTGCAAAGGAACGGTTTAACCTAGAAGAACGAAATTTGGTGAGCCAAGTGGGATTGGTGTACTGATCATTAAATGGAAGTATCATGAAGATTGGGTGAAAAAATGTTTGCTGACATTTCAGGAAACTCGTACTTTTTTGGAAGCCTGGCAACCTCTTTCAATGAAAGTGATTCTCGTCAGTCTCTGCTTGGGGCTACTTCAATAGGACACAAACCATAGCTATACAACTTTTAACTAAATTATTGTGTCAAGATTCAAAGAGGTAGCACACACCGTGTTTGATTTAGAGTTCCAACTACATGTATCCATATAGGAGAAAACAGAGTGAAACCTAAACATGAAAACGGTTACTGCAAAGGAACGTTTTAACCTAGAAGAACGAAATTTGGTGAGCCAATTTGGATTGGTGTACTGATCATTAAATGGAAGAATCATCAAGATTGGGGGAAAAAATGTTTGCTGAGATTTCAGGAATCTCACAGTTTTTTGGAAGCTTGGCAACCCCTTTCAATGAAAGTGATTCTCGTCTGTCTCTGCTTGGGGCTTCTTCAATAGGATACAAACCATAGCGATAGAACTTGAAACTACATTATTGTGCGACGTTTCAAAGAGCTAGCACAAACCGTGTTTGATTTAGAGTTCCAACGACATGTATCCAGATAGGAGAAAACAGAGTGAAACCTAAACATGAAAACGGTTACTGCAAAGGAAAGGTTTAACCTAGAAGAACGAAATTTGGTGAGCCAAGTGGGATTGGTGGGCTGATTATTGAAAGGAAGAATCATCAAGATTGGTTGAAAAAATGTTTGCTGAGATTACAGGAAACACATAGTTTTTTGGAAGCTTGGCAACCCATTTCAATGAAAGTGATACTCGTCAGTCTCTGCTTGGGGCTACTTCAATAGGACACAAACCATAGTGATAGAACTTGGAACTACATTATTGTGCCAAGTTTCAAAGAGCCTGCACAAACCGTGTTTGATTTAGAGTTCCAACTACATGTATCCATATAGGAGAAAACAGAGTGAAACCTAAACATGAAAACGGTTACTGTAAAGGAACGGTTCAACCTAGAAGAATGAAATTTTGTGAGCCAAGTGGGATTGGTGGGCTGATCATTAAATGGAAGTATCATCAAGATTGGGTCAAAAAATGTTTGCTGAGATTACAGGAAACTCGTAGTTTTTTGGAAGCTTGGCAACCCCTTTCAATGAAAGTGATTCTCGTCAGTCTCTGCTTGGGGCTACTTCAATAGGACACAAACCATAGCGATAGAACTTGGAACTACATTATTGTGCCAAGCTTTAAAGAGCTAGCACAAACCGTGTTTGATTTAGAGTTCAAACTACATGTATCCATATAGGAGAAACTAGAGTGAAACCTAAACATGAAAATGTTTACTACAAAGGAATGGTTTAACGTAGAAGAACGACATTTGGTGTGCCAAGTGGGATTCATGTACTGATCACTATCTGCAAGTATCATCAAGATTGGGAGAAAAAATGTTTGCTGAAATTTCAGGAAACTCGCAGTTTTTTGGAAGGTTCGCAACTCCTTTCAATGAAAGTGATACTCGTCAGTCTCTGCTTGGGGCGACTTCAATAGGACACAAACCATAGTGGTACAACTTGGAACTACATTATTGTGCCAATTTTCAAAGAGCTAGCACACACCGTGTTTGATTTAGAGTTCCAACTGCATGTATCCATATATTAGAAAACAGAGTGAAACCTAAACATGAAAACGGTTACTACAAAGGAACGGTTTAACCTAGAAGAATGAAATTTGGTGAGCCAAGTGGGATTCGTGGCCTGATCATTAAATGGAAGTATCATCAAGATTGGGTGAAAAAATGTTTGCTGAGATTTCAGGAAACTCGTATATTTTTGGAAGCTTGGCAACCCCTTTTAATGAAAGTAATTCTACTCAGTCTCTGCTTGGGGCTTCTTCAATAGGACACAAACCATAGAGATAGAAATTGGAACTACATTATTGTGCCAAGTTTCAAAGAGCTAGCACAAACCGTGTTTGATTTAGAGTTCCAGGTACATGTATCCATATATGAGAAAACAGAGTGAAACCTAAACATGAAAACGGTTACTGCAAAGGAACGGTTTAACCTAGAAGAACGAAATTTGGTGAGCCAAGTGGGATTGGTGGGCTGATCATTAAATGGAAGAATCATCAAGATTGGGAGAAAAAATGTTTGCTGAGATTTCCGGTAACTCCCACTTTTTGGAAGCTTGGCAACCCCTTTCAATGAAAGTGATTCTACTCAGTATCTGCTTGGGGCTTCTTCAATAGGACACAAACCATAGCGATAGAACTTGAAACTACATTATTGTGCCGTGTTTCAAGGAGCTAGCACAAAGCGTGTTTGATTTAGAGTTCCAACTACATATATCCATATAGGAGAAAACAGAGTGAAACCTAAACATGAAAAACGGTTACTGCAAAGGAAGGGTTTAACCTAGAAGAACGAAATTTGGTGAGCCAAGTGGTATTGGTGGGCTGATCATTAAATGGAATAATCATCAAGAATGGGTGAAAAAATGCATGCTGAGATTTCAGGAAACTCGCTGTTTTTTGGAAGCTTGGCAACCCCTTTCAATGAAAGTGATTCTCGTCAGTCTGTGCTTGGCGCTACTTCAATAGGACACAAACCATAGCGATAGAACTTGGAACTACATTATTGTGCCAAGTTTCAAAGAGCTTGCACAAACCGTGTTTGATTTAGAGTTCCAAGTACATGTATCCATGTAGGAGAAAACAGAGTGAAACCTAAACATGAAAACGATTACTGCAAAGAACTGTTTAACCTAGAAGAATGAAATTTGGTGAGCAAAGTGGGATTGGTGGGCTGATCATTAAATGGAAGTATTATCAAGATTGGATGAAAAAATGTTTGCTGAGATTTCAGAAAACTCGTAGTTTTTTGGAAGCTTGGCAACCCCTTTCAATGAAAGTGATTCTCGTCAGTCTCTGCTTGGGGCTACTTCAATAGGACACAAACCATAGCGATAGAACTTGGAACTACTTTATTGTGCCAAGTTTCAAAGAGCTAGAACAAACCGTGTTTGATTTAGAGTTCCAACTACATGTATCCATATAGTAGAAAACAGAGTGAAACCTAAATATGAAAACGGTTAGTGCAAATGAACGGCTTAACCTAGAAGAAAGCAATTTGGTGTGACAAGTGGGATTCATGTACTGTTCACTAAATGCAACTATCATCAAGATTGGGTGAAAAAATGTCTGCTGAGGTTTCAGGAAACTCCCAGTTTTTTGGACGCTTGGCAACCCCTTTCAATGAACGTGATTCTCGTTAGTCTCTGCTTGGGGCTACTTCAATAGGACACAAACCATAGCGATAGATCTTGGAACTACATTATTGTGGCAAGTTTCAAAGAGCTAGCACACACCGTGTTTGATTTAGAGTTCCAACTACATGTATCCATATAGGAGAAATCAGACTGAAACCTAAACATGAAAACGGTTACTGTAAAGGAACGGTTTAACCTAGAAGAATGAAATTTGGTGAGCCAAGTGGGATTCGTGGGCTGATCATTAAATGGAAGTATCATCAAGATTGGGTGAAGAAATGTTTGCTGAGATTTCAGGAAACTCGTAGTTTTTTGGAAGCTTGGCAACCCCTTTCAATGAAAGTGATTCTCGTCAGTCTCTGCTTGGTGTTACTTCAATAGGACACAAACCATAGCGACAGAACTTGGAACTACATTATTGTGCAAAGCTTTAAAGAGCTAGCACAAACCGTGTTTGATTTAGAGTTCAAACTACATGTATCCATATAGGAGAAAATATAGTGAAACCTAAACATGAAAACGGTTACTGCAAAGGAACGGTTTAACCTAGAAGAACGAAATTTCCTGTGCAAAGTGGGATTCATGAACTGATCACTAAATGCAAGTATCATCAAGATTGGGTGAAAAAATGTTTGCTGAAAGTTCAGGAAACTCGTAGTTTTTTGGAAGCTTTTCAACCCCTTTCAAAGAAAGTGATTCTCGTCAGTCTCTGCTTGGGGATTCTTCAATAGGACAGAAACCATAGTGATAGAACTTGAAACTACATTATAGTGCCTAGTTTCAAAGAACTAGCACAAACCGTGTTTGATTTAGAGTTCCAACTACATGTATCCATATAGGAGAAAACAGAGTGAAACCTAAACATGAAAACGGTTTCTGCAAAGGAACGGTTTAACCTAGAAGAACTAAATTTGGTGAGCCAAGTGAGATTGGTGGGCTGATCATTGAAAGGAAGAATCATCAAGATTGGGTGAAAAAAAGTTTGCTGAGATTTCAGGAAACTCATAGTTTTTTGGAAGCTTGGCAACCCCTTTCAATGAAAGTGATTCTCGTTAGTCTCTACTTGGGGCTACTTCAATAGGACACAAACCATAGTGATAGAACTTGGAACTACATTATTGTGCCAAGCTTTAAAGAGCTAGCACAAACCGTGTTTGATTTAGAGTTCCAACTACATGTATCCATACAGGAGAAAACAGAGTGAAACCTAAACATGAAAACTGTTACTGCAAAGAAACGGTTTAACCTAGAAGAACGAAATTTGGTGTGCCAAGTGGGATTCATGTCCTGATTACTACCTGCAAGTGTCATCAAGATTGGGTGAAAAAATGTTTGCTGAGATTTCAGGAAACTCGCAGTTTTTTGCAAGCTTGGCAACCCCTTTCAATGAAAGTGATTCTCGTCAGTCTCTGCTTGGGGCTACTTCAATAGGACACAAACCATAGCGATACAACTTGGAACTACATTATTGTGCCAAGTTTCAAAGAGCTAGCACACACCGTGTTTGATTTAGAGTTCCAACTGCATGTATCCATTTAGGATAAAACAGAGTGAAACCTAAACCTGAAAACGGTTACTACAAAGGAACGGTTTAACCTAGAAGAACGAAATTTGGTGTGCCAAGTGGGATTCATGTACTGATCACTACCTGCAAGTATCATGAAGATTGGGAGAAAAAATGTTTGCTGAGATTTCAGGAAACTCGTAGTTTTTTGGAAGCTTGGCAACCCCTTTCAATGAAAGGGATTCTCGTCAGACTCTGCTTGGGGCTACTTCAATAGGACACAAACCATAGCGATACAACTTGGAACTACATTATTGTGCCAAGTTTCAAAGAGCTAGCACACACCTTGTTTGATTTAGAGTTCCAACTGCATGTATCCGTGTAGGAGAAAACAGAGTGAAACCTAAACATGAAAACGGTTACTGCAAAGGAACGGTTTAACCTAGAAGAATTAAATTTCCTGTGCCAAGTGGGATTCATGTACTGATCACGAAATGCAAGTATCATCAAGATGGGGTGAAAAAATATTTGCTGAGATTTAAGGAAACTCGCAGTTTTTTGGAAGCTTGGCAACCCCTTTCTATGAAAGTGATTCTCGTTAGTCTCTGCTTGTGGCTACTTCAATAGGACACAAAGCGTAGTGATAGAACTTGAAACTACATTATTGTGCCAAGTTTCAAAGAGCTAGCACAAACCGTGTTTGATTTAGAGTTCGAACTACATGTATCAATATAGGAGAAAACAGAGTGAAACCTAAACATGAAAACGGTTACTACAAAGGAACGGTTTAACCTAGAAGAACTAAATTTGGTGTGCCAAGTTGTATTCATGTCCTGATTACTCCCTGCAAGTGTTATCAAGATTGGGAGAAAAAATGTTTGCTGAAACTTCAGGAAACTCGCAGTTTTTTGGAAGCTTAGCAACCCCTTTCAATGAAAGTGATTCTCGTCAGTCTGTGCTTGGGGCTACTTCAATACTACTCAAACCATAGCGATAGAACTTGGAACTACATTAATGTGCCAAGTTTCAAAGAGCTAGCACACACCGTGTTTGATTTCGAGTTCCAACTACATGTATCCATATAGGAGAAAACAGAGTGAAACCTAAACATGAAAACGGATACTGAAAAGGAACGGTTCATCCTAGACGAACAAAATTTGGTGAGCCAAGTGGGAATGGTGTACTGATCATTACCTGCAAATACCAGCAAGATTGGGTGAAAAAATGTTTGCTGAGATTTCAGGAAACTCGTAGTTTTTTGGAAGCTTGGCAACCCCTTTCAATGAAAGTGATTCTCGTCAGTCTCTGCTTGGGGCTACATCAATAGGACACAAACCATAGCGATAGAACGTGCAACTACACTATTGTGCCAAGTTTCAAAGAGCTAGCACAAACCGTGTTTGATTTAGAGTTCCAACTACATGTATCCATATATCAGAAAACCTAGTGAAACCTAAACATGAAAACGGTTCCTGCAGAGGAACGGTTTAACCTAGAAGAACGAAATTTGGTGAGCCAAGTGGTATTGGTGTACTGATCATTACCTGCAAGTGTCATCAATATTCTGTGAAAAAATGTTTGCTGAGATTTCAGGAAACTCGTAGTTTTTTGGAAGCTTGGCAACCCCTTTCAATGAAAGTGATTCTCGTCAGTCTCTGCCTGAGGCTACTTTAATAGGACACAAAGTATAGCGATAGAACGTGGAACTACATTATTGTGCCAAGTTTCAAAGAGGTAGCACAAACCGTGTTTGATTTCGAGTTCCAACTACATGTATCCATATAGGAGAAAACAGAGTGAAACCTAAACATGAAAAAGGTTACTGCAAAGGAACGGTTTAACCTAGAAGAACGAAATTTGGTGAGACAAGTGGGATTGGTGTACTGATCCTTAAGTGGAAGTATCATCAAGATTGGGTGAAAAAAATGTTTGCTGAGATTTCCGGAAACTTGTACATTTTGGAAGCTTGGCAACCCCTTTCAATGAAAGTGATTCTCGTCAGTCTCTGCATGGGGCTACTTCAATAGGACACAAACCATAGCGATAGATCTTGGAAGTACATTATTGTGCCAAGTTTCAAAGAGCTAGCACAAACCGTGTTTGATTTAGAGTTCCAACTACATGTATCCATATAGGAGAAAACAGAGTGAAACCTAAACATGAAAACGGTTACTGCAAAGGAACGGTTTAACCTAGGAGAACGAAATTTGGTGAGCCAACTGGATTGGTGTACTGATCATTAAATGGAAGTATCATCAAGATTGGGTGAATAAATGTTTGCTGAGTTTTCAAGAAACTCGTAATTTTTTGGAAGGTTGGCAACCCCTTTCAATGAAAGTGATTCTCGTCAGTCTCTGCTTGCGGATATTTCAATAGTACACAAACCATAGCGATAGAACGTGGAACTACATTATTGTGCCAAGTTTCAAAGAGCTAGCACAAACCGTGTTTGATTTAGACATCCAAATACATGTATCCTTAGAGGAGATAACAGAATGAAACCTAAACATGAAAACGGTTACTGCAAAGGAACGGTTTAACCTAGGAGAATGAAATTTGGTGAACCAACGGATTGGTGTACTGATCATTAAATGGAAGAATCATCAAGATTGGGTGAATGAATGTTTGCTGAAATTTCAGGAAACTCGTAGTTTTTTGGAAGCTTGGCAACCCCTTTCAATGAAAGTGATTCTCGTCAGTCTCTGCTTCGGGCTACTTTAATAGGACACAAATTATAGCGATTGAACGTGGAACTACATTATTGTGCCAATTTTCAACGAGCTAGCACAAACCGTGTTTGATTTAGAGTTCCAACTACATGTGTCCATATAGGAGAAAACAGAGTGAAACCTAAACATGAAAGCCGTTACTGCAAAGGAACGGTTTAACCTAGAAGAACGAAATTTGGTGAACCAAGTGGGATTGGTGTACTGATCATGAAATAGAAGTTACATCAAGTTTGGGTGAAAAAATGTTTGCTGAGATTTCCGGAAATGCGTAGTTTTTTGGTAGCTTCGCAACCCCTTTCAATGAAAGTGATTTTCGTCAGTCTCTGCTTGGGGCTACTTCAATAGGACACAAACCATAGCGATAGAAGTTGGAACTACATTATTGTGCCAAGTTTCAAAGAGGTAGCACAAACCGTGTTTGATTTCGAGTTCCAACTACATGTATCCATATAGGAGAAAACAGAGTGAAACCTAAACATGAAAAAGGTTACTGCAAAGGAACGGTTTAACCTAGAAGAACGAAATTTGGTGAGACAAGTGGGATTGGTGTACTGATCATTAAATGGAAGTATCATCAAGATTGCTTAAAAAAATATGTTTGCTGAGATTTCCGGAAACTTGTAGTTTTTTGGAAGCTTGGCAACCCCTTTCAATGAAAGTGATTATTGTCAGTCTCTGCTTGGGGCTACTTCAATAGGACACAAACCATAGCAATAGAACTTGGAACTACATTATTGTGCCAAGTTTCAAAGAGGTAGCACAAACCGTGTTTGATTTCGAGTTCCAACTACATGTATCCATATAGGAGAAAACAGAGTGAAACCTAAACATGAAAACGGATACTGCAAAGGAACGGTTCATCCTAGACGAACGAAATTTGGTGAGCCAAGTGGGATTGGTGTAGTGATCATTACCTGCAAATACCATCATGATTGGGTGAAAAAATGTTTGCTGAGATTTCCGGAAATTCGTAGTTTTTTGGAAGCTTGGCAACCCCTTTCAATGAAAGTGATTCTCGTCAGTCTCTGCTTGGGGCTACTTCAATAGGACACAAAGTATAGTGATAGAACGTGGAACTACAGTATTGTGCCAAGTTTCAAAGAGCTAGCACAAACCGTGTTTGATTTAGAGTTCCAACTACATGTATCCATATAGGAGAAAACCTAGTGAAACCTAAACATGAAAACGGTTCCTGCAAAGGAACGGTTTAACCTAGAAGAACGAAATTTGGTGAGCCAAGTTGTATTATTGTACTGATCATTACCTGCAAGTGTCATCAATATTGGGTCAAAAAATGTTTGCTGAGATTTCCGGAAACTCGAATTTTTGGAAGCTTGGCAACCCATTTCAATGAAAGTGATTCTCGTCAGTCTCTGCTTGGGGCTACTTCAATAGGACACAAACCATAGCGATAGAACTTGGAACTACATTATTGTGCCAAGTTTCAAAGAGCTAGCACAAACCGTGTTTGATTTGGAGTTCCAACTACATGTATCCATATAGGAGAAAACAGAGTGAAACCTAAACATGAAAACGGATACTGTAAAGGAACGGTTCATCCTACACGAACGAAATTTGGTGAGCCAAGTGGGATTGGTGTACTGATCATTACCTGCAAGTGTCATCAATATTGGGTCAAAAAATGTTTGCTGAGATTTCAGGAAACTCGTAGTTTGTTGGAAGCTTGGCAACCCCTTTCAATGAAAGAGATTCTCGTCAGTCTCTGCTTGGGGCTACTTTAATAAGACACAAAGTATAACGATAGAACGTGGAACTACATTATTTTGCCAAGTTTCAAAGAGCTAGCACAAACCGTGTTTGATTTGGAGTTCCAACTACATGTATCCATATAGGAGAAAACAGAGTGAATCCTAAACATGAAAACGGATACTGCAACAGAACGGTTTAACCTAGAAGAACGAAATTTGGTGAGCCAAGTGGGATTGGTGTACTGATCCTTAAGTGGAAGTATCATCAAGATTGGGTGAAAAAAATGTTTGCTGAGATTTCCGGAAACTCGTACATTTTGGAAGCTTGGCAACCCCTTTCAATGAAAGTGATTCTCGTCAGTCTCTGCATGGGGCTACTTCAATAGGACACAAACCATAGCGATAGATCTTGGAAGTACATTGTTGTGCCAAGTTTCAAAGAGCTAGCACAAACCGTGTTTGATTTAGAGTTCCAACTACATGTATCCATATAGGAGAAAACAGAGTGAAACCTAAACATGAAAACGGTTACTGCAAAGGAACGGTTTAACCTAGGAGAACGAAATTTGGTGAGCCAACTGGATTGGTGTACTGATCATTAAATGGAAGTATCATCAAGATTGGGTGAATAAATGTTTGCTGAGTTTTCAAGAAACTCGTAATTTTTTGGAAGGTTGGCAACCCCTTTCAATGAAAGTGATTCTCGTCAGTCTCTGCTTGCGGATATTTCAATAGTACACAAACCATAGCGATAGAATGTGGAACTACATTATTGTGCCAAGTTTCAAAGAGCTAGCACAAACCGTGTTTGATTTAGACATCCAAATACATGTATCCTTAGAGGAGATAACAGAATGAAACCTAAACATGAAAACGGTTACTGCAAAGGAACGGTTTAACCTAGGAGAATGAAATTTGGTGAACCAACGGATTGGTGAACTGATCATTAAATGGAAGAATCATCAAGATTGGGTGAATGAATGTTTGCTGAAATTTCAGGAAACTCGTAGTTTTTTGGAAGCTTGGCAACCCCTTTCAATGAAAGTGATTCTCGTCAGTCTCTGCTTCGGGCTACTTTAATAGGACACAAAGTATAGCGATTGAACGTGGAACTACATTATTGTGCCAATTTTCAACGAGCTAGCACAAACCGTGTTTGATTTAGAGTTCCAACTACATGTATCCATATAGGAGAAAACAGAGTGAAACCTAAACATGAAAGCCGTTACTGCAAAGGAACGGTTTAACCTAGAAGAACGAAATTTGGTGAACCAAGTGGGATTGGTGTACTGATCATGAAATAGAAGTTACATCAAGTTTGGGTGCAAAAATGTTTGCTGAGATTTCCGGAAATGCGTAGTTTTTTGGTAGCTTCGCAACCCCTTTCAATGAAAGTGATTTTCGTCAGTCTCTGCTTGGGGCTACTTCAATAGGACACAAACCATAGCGATAGAACTTGGAACTACATTATTGTGCCAAGTTTCAAAGAGCTAGCACAAACCGTGTTTGATTTAGAGTTCCAACTACATGTTTCCATATAGGAGAAAACAGAGTGAAACCTAAACATGAAAACGGTTGCTGCAAAGGAACGGTTTAACCTAGGAGAACGAAATTTGGTGAGCCAAATGGGATAGGTGTACTGATCATTAAATGGAAGTATCATCAAGATTGGGTGAATGAATGTTTGCTGAGATTTCTGGAAACTCGTAGTTTTTTGGAAGCTTGGCAACCCCTTTCAATGAAAGTGATTCTCGTCAGTCTCTGCTTGGGGCTGCTTCAATAGGACACAAACCATAGCTATATACCGTGGAACTACATTATTTTGCCAAGTTTCAAAGAGCTAGCACAAACCGTGTTTGATTTCGAGTTCCAACTACATGTATCCATATAGGAGAAAACAGAGTGAAACATTAACATGAAAACGGTTACTGCAAAGGAACGGTTTAACCTAGAAGAACGAAATTTGGTGAGCCATTGGGATTGGTGGGCTGATCATTAAATGGAAGTATCATCAAGATTGGGTGAAAAAATGTTTGCTGAGATTTCCGGAAACTCGTACTTTTGGGAAGCTTGGCAACCCCTTTCAATGAAAGTGATTCTCATCAGTCTCTGCTTGGGGCTTCTTCAATAAGACACAAACCATAGTGATAGAACTTGGAACTACATTATTGTGCCAAGTTTCATAGAGCTAGCACAAACCGTGTTTGATTTAGAGTTCCAACTACATGTATCCATATAGGAGAAAACAGAGTGAAACATTAACATGAAAACGGTTACTGCAAAGGAACGGTTTAACCTAGAAGAACGAAATTTGGTGAGCCATTGGGATTGGTGGGCTGATCATTAAATGGAAGTATCATCAAGATTGGGTGAAAAAATGTTTGCTGAGATTTCCGGAAACTCGTACTTTTTGGAAGCTTGGCAACCCCTTTCAATGAAAGTGATTCTCGTCAGTCTCTGCTTGGGGCTTCTTCAATAGGACACAGACCATAGTGATAGAACTTGGAACTACATTATTGTGCCAAGTTTCAAAGAGCTAGCACAAACCTTGTTTGATTTAGAGTTCCAACTACATGTATCCATATAGGAGAAAACAGAGTGAAACCTAAACATGAAAACGGTTACTGCAAAGGAACGGTTTAACCTAGGAGAACGAAATTTGGTGAGCCAACTGGATTGGTGTACTGATCATTAAATGGAAGTATCATCAAGATTGGGTGAATAAATGTTTGCTGAGTTTTCCGGAAACTCATAGTTTTTTGGAAGCTTGGCAACCCCTTTCAATGAAAGTGATTCTCGTCAGTCTCTGCTTGGGGCTACTTCAATAGGACACAAACCATAGTGATAGAACTTGGAACTGAATTATTGTGCCAAGTTTCAAAGAGCTAGCACAAGCCGTGTTTGATTTAGAGTTCCAGGTACATGTATCCATATAGGAGAAAACAGAGTGAAACTTAAACATGAAAACGGTTACTGCAAAGGAACGGTTTAACCTAGAAGAACGAAATTTGGTGAACCAAGTGGGATTGGTGTACTGATCATGAAATAGAAGTTACATCAAGTTTGGGTGAAAAAATGTTTGCTGAGATTTCCGGAAACGCGTAGTTTTTTGGTAGCTTGGCAACCCCTTTCAATGAAAGTGATTTTCGTCAGTCTCTGCTTGGGGCTACTTCAATAGGACACAAACCATAGCGATAGAACTTGGAACTACATTATTGTGCCATGTTTCAAAGAGCTAGCACAAACCGTGTTTGATTTGGAGTTCCAACTACATGTATCCATATAGGAGAAAACAGAGTGAAACCTAAACATGAAAACGGATACTGTAAAGGAACGGTTCATCCTACACGAACGAAATTTGGTGAGCCAAGTGGGATTGGTGTACTGATCATTACCTGCAAGTGTCATCAATATTGGGTCAAAAAATGTTTGCTGAGATTTCAGGAAACTCGTAGTTTGTTGGAAGCTTGGCAACCGCTTTCAATGAAAGAGATTCTCGTCAGTCTCTGCTTGGGGCTACTTTAATAAGACACAAAGTATAACGATAGAACGTGGAACTACATTATTTTGCCAAGTTTCAAAGAGCTAGCACAAACCGTGTTTGATTTGGAGTTCCAACTACATGTATCCATATAGAAGAAAACAGAGTGAATCCTAAACATGAAAACGGATACTGCAACGGAACGGTTTAACCTAGAAGAACGAAATTTGGTGAGCCAAGTGGGATTGGTGTACTGATCCTTAAGTGGAAGTATCATCAAGATTGGGTGAAAAAAATGTTTGCTGAGATTTCCGGAAACTCGTACATTTTGGAAGCTTGGCAACCCCTTTCAATGAAAGTGATTCTCGTCAGTCTCTGCATGGGGCTACTTCAATAGGACACAAACCATAGCAATAGATCTTGGAAGTACATTATTGTGCCAAGTTACAAAGAGCTAGCACAAACCGTGTTTGATTTAGAGTTCCAACTACATGTATCCATATAGGAGAAAACAGAGTGAAACCTAAACATGAAAACGGTTACTGCAAAGGAACGGTTTAACCTAGGAGAACGAAATTTGGTGAGCCAACTGGATTGGTGTACTGATCATTAAATGGAAGTATCATCAAGATTGGGTGAATAAATGTTTGCTGAGTTTTCAAGAAACTCGTAATTTTTTGGAAGGTTGGCAACCCCTTTCAATGAAAGTGATTCTCGTCAGTCTCTGCTTGCGGATATTTCAATAGTACACAAACCATAGCGATAGAACGTGGAACTACATTATTGTGCCAAGTTTCAAAGAGCTAGCACAAACCGTGTTTGATTTAGACATCCAAATACATGTATCCTTAGAGGAGATAACAGAATGAAACCTAAACATGAAAACGGTTACTGCAAAGGAACGGTTTAACCTAGGAGAATGAAATTTGGTGAACCAACGGATTGGTGTACTGATCATTAAATGGAAGAATCATCAAGATTGGGTGAATGAATGTTTGCTGAAATTTCAGGAAACTCGTAGTTTTTTGGAAGCTTGGCAACCCCTTTCAATGAAAGTGATTCTCGTCAGTCTCTGCTTGGGGCTACTTTAATAGGACACAAAGTATAGCGATTGAACGTGGAACTACATTATTGTGCCAATTTTCAACGAGCTAGCACAAACCGTGTTTGATTTAGAGTTCCAACTACATGTATCCATATAGGAGAAAACAGAGTGAAACCTAAACATGAAAGCCGTTACTGCAAAGGAACGGTTTAACCTAGAAGAACGAAATTTGGTGAACCAAGTGGGATTGGTGTACTGATCATGAAATAGAAGTTACATCAAGTTTGGGTGAAAAAATGTTTGCTGAGATTTCCGGAAATGCGTAGTTTTTTGGTAGCTTCGCAACCCCTTTCAATGAAAGTGATTTTCTTCAGTCTCTGCTTGGGGCTACTTCAATAGGACACAAACCATAGCGATAGAACTTGGAACTACATTATTGTGCCAAGTTTCAAAGAGCTAGCACAAACCGTGTTTGATTTAGAGTTCCAACTACATGTTTCCATATAGGAGAAAACAGAGTGAAACCTAAACATGAAAACGGTTACTGCAAAGGAACGGTTTAACCTAGGAGAACGAAATTTGGTGAGCCAAATGGGATAGGTGTACTGATCATTAAATGGAAGTATCATCAAGATTGGGTGAATGAATGTTTGCTGAGATTTCTGGAAACTCGTAGTTTTTTGGAAGCTTGGCAACCCCTTTCAATGAAAGTGATTCTCGTCAGTCTCTGCTTGGGGCTGCTTCAATAGGACACAAACCATAGCTATATACCATGGAACTACATTATTTTGCCAAGTTTCAAAGAGCTAGCACAAACCGTGTTTGATTTCGAGTTCCAACTACATGTATCCATATAGGAGAAAACAGAGTGAAACATTAACATGAAAACGGTTACTGCAAAGGAACGGTTTAACCTAGAAGAACGAAATTTGGTGAGCCAAGTGGGATTGGTGGGCTGATCATTAAATGGAAGTATCATCAAGATTGGGTGAAAAAATGTTTGCTGAGATTTCCGGAAACTCGTACTTTTTGGAAGCTTGGCAACCCCTTTCAATGAAAGTGATTCTCGTCAGTCTCTGCTTGGGGCTTCTTCAATAGGACACAGACCATAGCGATAGAACTTGGAACTACATTATTGTGCCAAGTTTCAAAGAGCTAGCACAAACCTTGTTTGATTTAGAGTTCCAACTACATGTATCCATATAGGAGAAAACAGAGTGAAACCTAAACATGAAAACGGTTACTGCAAAGGAACGGTTTAACCTAGGAGAACGAAATTTGGTGAGCCAAATGGATTGGTGTACTGATCATTAAATGGAAGTATCATCAAGATTGGGTGAATAAATGTTTGCTGAGTTTTCCTGAAACTCATAGTTTTTTGGAAGCTTGGCAACCCCTTTCAATGAAAGTGATTCTCGTCAGTCTCTGTTTGGGGCTACTTCAATAGGACACAAACCATAGCGATAGAACTTGGAACTGAATTATTGTGCCAAGTTTCAAAGAGCTAGCACAAGCCGTGTTTGATTTAGAGTTCCAGCTACATGTATCCATATAGGAGAAAACAGAGTGAAACTTAAACATGAAAACGGTTACTGCAAAGGAACGGTTTAACCTAGAAGAACGAAATTTGGTGAACCAAGTGGGATTGGTGTACTGATCATGAAATAGAAGTTACATCAAGTTTGGGTGAAAAATGTTTGTTGAGATTTCCGGAAACGCGTAGTTTTTTGGTAGCTTGGCAACCCCTTTCAATGAAAGTGATTTTCGTCAGTCTCTGCTTGGGGCTACTTCAATAGGACACAAACCATAGCGATAGAACTTGGAACTACATTATTGTGCCAAGTTTCAAAGAGCTAGCACAAACCGTGTTTGATTTAGAGTTCCAACTACATGTTTCCATATAGGAGAAAACAGAGTGAAACCTAAACATGAAAACGGTTGCTGCAAAGGAACGGTTTAATCTAGGAGAACGAAATTTGGTGAGCCAAATGGGATTGGTGTATTGATCATTAAATGGAAGTATCATCAAGATTGGGTGAATGAATGTTTGCTGAGATTTCTGGAAACTCGTAGTTTTTTGGAAGCTTGGCAACCCCTTTCAATGAAAGTGATTCTCGTAGTCTCTGCTTGGGGCTGCTTCAATAGGACACAAACCATAGCTATATACCGTGGAACTACATTATTTTGCCAAGTTTCAAAGAGCTAGCACAAACCGTGTTTGATTTCGAGTTCCAACTACATGTATCCATATAGAAGAAAACAGAGTGAATCCTAAACATGAAAACGGATACTGCAACGGAACGGTTTAACCTAGAAGAACGAAATTTGGTGAGCCAAGTGGGATTGGTGTACTGATCCTTAAGTGGAAGTATCATCAAGATTGGGTGAAAAAAATGTTTGCTGAGATTTCCGGAAACTCGTACATTTTGGAAGCTTGGCAACCCCTTTCAATGAAAGTGATTCTCGTCAGTCTCTGCATGGGGCTACTTCAATAGGACACAAACCATAGCAATAGATCTTGGAAGTACATTATTGTGCCAAGTTACAAAGAGCTAGCACAAACCGTGTTTGATTTAGAGTTCCAACTACATGTATCCATATAGGAGAAAACAGAGTGAAACCTAAACATGAAAACGGTTACTGCAAAGGAACGGTTTAACCTAGGAGAACGAAATTTGGTGAGCCAACTGGATTGGTGTACTGATCATTAAATGGAAGTATCATCAAGATTGGGTGAATAAATGTTTGCTGAGTTTTCAAGAAACTCGTAATTTTTTGGAAGGTTGGCAACCCCTTTCAATGAAAGTGATTCTCGTCAGTCTCTGCTTGCGGATATTTCAATAGTACACAAACCATAGCGATAGAACGTGGAACTACATTATTGTGCCAAGTTTCAAAGAGCTAGCACAAACCGTGTTTGATTTAGACATCCAAATACATGTATCCTTAGAGGAGATAACAGAATGAAACCTAAACATGAAAACGGTTACTGCAAAGGAACGGTTTAACCTAGGAGAATGAAATTTGGTGAACCAACGGATTGGTGTACTGATCATTAAATGGAAGAATCATCAAGATTGGGTGAATGAATGTTTGCTGAAATTTCAGGAAACTCGTAGTTTTTTGGAAGCTTGGCAACCCCTTTCAATGAAAGTGATTCTCGTCAGTCTCTGCTTGGGGCTACTTTAATAGGACACAAAGTATAGCAATAGATCTTGGAAGTACATTATTGTGCCAAGTTTCAAAGAGCTAGCACAAACCGTGTTTGATTTCGAGTTCCAACTACATGTATCCATATAGGAGAAAACAGAGTGAAACCTAAACATGAAAACGGATACTGGAAAGGAACGGTTTAACCTAGAAGAACGAAATTTGGTGAGCCAAGTGGGATTGGTGTACTGATAATTAAATGGAAGTATCATCAAGATTGGGTGAAAAAATGTTTGCTGAGATTTCCGGAAACTCGTAGTTTTTTGGAAGCTTGGTAACCCATTTCAATGAAAGTGATTCTCGTCAGTCTCTGCATGGGGCTACTTCAATAGGACACACAACATAGCGATAGAACTTGGAACTACATTATTGTGCCAACTTTCAAAGAGCGAGCACAAACCGTGTTTTATTTAGAGTTCCAAATACATGTATCCATATAGGAGAAAACAGAGTGAAACCTAAACATAAAAATGGATACTGCAAAGGAACGGTTCATCCTAGACCAACGAAATTTGGTGAGCCATGTGGGATTGGTGTACTGATCATTACCTGCAAGTATCATCAAGATTGGTTGAAAAAATGTTTGCTGAGATTTCAGGAAACTCGTAGTTTTTTGGAAGCTTGGAAACCCTTTCAATGAAAGTGATTCTCGTCAGTCTCTGATTGAGGCTACTTCAATAGGACAGAAAGTATCGCGATAGAACCTGGAACTACATTATTGTGCCAAGTTTCAAAGAGCTAGCACAAACCGTGTTCGATTTAGAGTTCCAAATACATGTATCCATATAGGAGAAACAGAGTGAAACCTAAACATGGTAACGGTTACTGCAAAGGAACGGTTTAACCTAGGAGAACGAAATTTACTGAGCCAACTGGGATTGGTGTACTGATCATTAAATCGAAGTGTCATCAAGATTGGGTGAATAAATGTTTGCTGAGATTTCAGGAATCTCGTAGTTTTTTGGAAGCTTGCCAACCCCTTTCAATGAAAGTGATTATCGTCAGTCTCTGCTTGGGGCTGCTTCAATAGGACACAAACCATAGTGATAGAACGTGGAACTACATTCTTGTGCCAAGTTTCAAAGAGCTAGCACAAACCGTGTTTGATTTAGAGTTCCAACTACATGTATCCATATAGGAGAAAACAGAGTGAAACCTAAACATGAAAACGGTTACTGCAAAGGAACGGCTTAAGCTAGAAGAACGAAATTTGGTGAGCCAAGTGGTATTGGAGTACTGATCATTACCTGAAAGTGTCATCAATATTCGGTGAAAAAATGTTTGCTGAGATTTCCGGAAACTCGCAGTTTTTTGGAAGCTTATCAACCCATTTCAATGAAAGTGATTCTCATCAGTCTCTGCTTGGGGCTACTTCAAAAGGACACAATCCATAGCGATAGAACTTGGATCTACATTATTGTGCCAAGTTTCAAAGAGCTAGCACAAACCGTGTTTGATTTAGAGTTCCTACTACATGTATCCATATAGGAGAAAACAGAGTGAAACCTAAATATGAAAACGGATACTGCAAAGGAACGGTTTAACCTAGAAGAACGAAATTTGGTGAGCCAAGTGGGATTGGTGTACTGATCATTAAATGGAAGTCTCATCAAGATAGGGTGAAAAAATGTTTGCTGAGATTTCCGGAAACTCGCAGTTTTTTGGAGCTTTGTAACCCCTTTCAATGAAAGTGATTCTCGTCAGTCTCTGCATGGGGCTACTTCAATAGGACACACACCATTTCGATAGAACTTGGAACTACATTATTGTGCCAACTTTCAAAGAGCTAGCGCAAACCGTGTTTGATTTAGAGTTCCAAATACATGTATCCATATAGGAGAAAACAGAGTGAAACCTAAACATGGTAACGGTTACTGCAAAGGAACGGTTCATCCTAGACGAACGAAATTTGGTGAGCCAAGTGGGATTGGTGTACTGATCATTAAATGGAAGTATCATCAAGATTGGGTGAAAAAATGTTTGCTGAGATTTCCGGAAACTCGTAGTTTTTTGGAAGTTTGGCAACCCCTTTCAATGAAAGTGATGCTCGTCAGTCGCTGCTTCGGGCTACTTCAATAGGACACAAACCATAGCGATACAACTTGGAACCACATTATTGTGCCAAGTTTCAAAGAGCTAGCACACACCGTGTTTGATTTAGAGTTCCAACTGCATGTATCCGTGTAGGAGAAAACAGAGTGAAACCTGCAAAGGAACGGTTTAACCTAGAAGAATTAAATTTCCTGTGCCAAGTGGGATTCATGTACTGATCACTAAATGCAAGTATCATCAAGATGGGGTGAAAAAATATTTGCTGAGATTTCAGGAAATCGTAGTTTTTTGGAAGCTTGGCAACCCCTTTCTATGAAAGTGATTCTCGTTAGTCTCTGCTTGTGGCTACTTCAATAGGACACAAACCATAGTGATAGAACTTGAAACTACATTATTGTGCCAAGTTTCAAAGAGCTAGCACAAACCGTGTTTGATTTAGAGTTCGAACTACATGTATCAATATAGGAGAAAACAGAGTGAAACCTAAACATGAAAACGGTTACTACAAAGGAACGGTTTAACCTAGAAGAACTAAATTTGGTGTGCCAAGTTGGATTCATGTCCTGATTACTCCCTGCAAGTGTCATCAAGATTGGGAGAAAAAATGTTTGCTGAAACTTCAGGAAACTCGCAGTTTTTTGGAAGCTTAGCAACCCCTTTCAATGAAAGTGATTCTCGTCAGTCTGTGCTTGGGGCTACTTCAATACTACTCAAACCATAGTGATAGAACTTGGAACTACATTAATGTGCCAAGTTTCAAAGAGCTAGCACACACCGTGTTTGATTTAGAGTTCCAACTACATGTATCCATTTAGGAGAAAACAGAGTGAAACCTAAACATGAAAACGGTTACTGCAGAGCAACGGTTTAACCTAGAAGAACGAAATTTGGTGAGCCAATTGGGATTGGTGTACTGATCATTAAATGGAAGTATCATCAAGATTGGGTGAAAAAATATTTGCTGAGATTTCCGGAAACTCGCAGTTTTTTGGAAGCTTGGCAACCCCTTTCAATGAAAGTGATTCTCGTCAGTCTCTGCTTGGGGCTACATCAATAGGACACAAACCATAGCGATAGAACTTGGAACTACATTATTGTGCCAAGTTTCAAAGAGCTAGCACAAACCGTGTTTGATTTCGAGTTCCAACTACATGTATCCATATAGGAGAAAACAGAGTGAAATCTAAACATGAAAACGGATACTGCAAAGGAACGGTTTAACGTAGAAGAACGAAATTTGGTGAGCCAAGTGGGATTGGTGTACTGATCATTAAATGGAAGTATCATCAATATTGGGTGAAAAAGTGTTTGCTGAGATTTCCGGAAACTCGTAGTTTTTTGGAAGCTTGGCAACCCATTTCAATGAAAGTGATTCTCGTCAGTCTCTGCTTGGGGCTACTTCAATAGGACACAAACCATAGCGATAGGACTTGGAACTACATTATTGTGCCAAGTTTCAAAGAGCTAGCACAAACCGTGTTTGATTTCGAGTTCCAACTACATGTATCCATATGGGAGAAAACAGAGTGAAATCTAAACATGAAAACGGATACTGCAAAGGAACGGTTTAACGTCGAAGAACGAAATTTGGTGAGCCAAGTGGGATTGGTGTACTGATCATTAAATGGAAGTATCATCAAGATTGGGTGAAAAAGTGTTTGCTGAGATTTCCGGAAACTCGTAGTTTTTTGGAAGCTTGGTAACCCATTTCAATGAAAGTGATTCTCGTCAGTCTCTGCTTGGGGCTACTTCAATAGGACACAAACCATAGCGATAGGACTTGGAACTACATTATTGTGCCAAGTTTCAAAGAGCTAGCACAAACCGTGTTTGATTTCGAGTTCCAACTACATGTATCCATATGGGAGAAAACAGAGTGAAATCTAAACATGAAAACGGATACTGCAAAGGAACGGTTTAACGTCGAAGAACGAAATTTGGTGAGCCAAGTGGGATTGGTGTACTGATCATTAAATGGAAGTATCATCAAGATTGGGTGAAAAAGTGTTTGCTGAGATTTCCGGAAACTCGTAGTTTTTTGGAAGCTTGGCAACCCATTTCAATGAAAGTGATTCTCGTCAGTCTCTGCTTGGGGCTACTTCAATAGGACACAAACCATAGCGATAGGACTTGGAACTACATTATTGTGCCAAGTTTCAAAGAGCTAGCACAAACCGTGTTTGATTTCGAGTTCCAACTACATGTATCCATATAGGAGAAAACAGAGTGAAACCTAAACATGAAAACGGTTACTGCAAAGGAACGGTTTAACTTAAGAGAACGAAATTTGGTGAGCCAACTGGGATTGGTGTAAAGATCATTAAATGGAAGTATCATCAAGATTGGGTCAAAAAATGTTTGCTGAGATTTCCGGAAACTCGAATTTTTGGAAGCTTGGCAACCCATTTCAATGAAAGTGATTCTCGTCAGTCTCTGCTTGGGGCTACTTCAATAGGACACAAACCATAGTGATAGAACTTGGAACTACATTATTGTGCCAAGTTTCAAAGAGCTAGCACAAACCGTGTTTGATTTGGAGTTCCAACTACATGTATCCATATAGGAGAAAACAGAGTGAAACCTAAACATGAAAACGGATACTGTAAAGGAACGGTTCATCCTACACGAACGAAATTTGGTGAGCCAAGTGGGATTGGTGTACTGATCATTACCTGCAAGTGTCATCAATATTGGGTCAAAAAATGTTTGCTGAGATTTCTGGAAACTCGTAGTTTGTTGGAAGCTTGGCAACCCCTTTCAATGAAAGTGATTCTCGTCAGTCTCTGCTTGGGCCTACTTTAATAAGACACAAAGTATAACGATAGAACGTGGAACTACATTATTTTGCCAAGTTTCAAAGAGCTAGCACAAACCGTGTTTGATTTCAAGTTCCAACTACATGTATCCATATAGGAGAAAACAGAGTGAAACCTAATCATGAAAGAGGTTATTGCAAAGGAACGGTTTAACATAGAAGAACGAAATTTGGTGAGCCAACTGGGATTGGTGTACTGATCATTAAATGGAAGTATCATCAAGATTGGGTGAATAAATGTTTGCTGAGATTTCCGGAAACTCGTAGTTTTTTGGAAGCTTGGCAACCCCTTTCAAGGAAAGTGATTCTCGTCAGTCTCTGCTTGGGGCTACTTCAACAGGACACAATCCATAGCGATAGAACTTGGAACTACATTATTGTGCCAAGTTTCAAAGAGCTAGCACAAACCGTGTTTGATTTCGAGTTCCAACTACATGTATCCATATAGGAGAAAACAGAGTGAATCCTAAACATGAAAACGGATACTGCAACGGAACGGTTTAACCTAGAAGAACGAAATTTGGTGAGCCAAGTGGGATTGGTGTACTGATTCTTAAGTGGAAGTATCATCAAGATTGGGTGAAAAAAATGTTTGCTGAGATTTCCGGAAACTCGTACATTTTGGAAGCTTGGCAACCCCTTTAAATGAAAGTGATTCTCGTCAGTCTCTGCTTGGGGCTACTTCAATAGGACACAAACCATAGCGATAGATCTTGGAACTACATTATTGTGCCAAGTTTCAAAGAGCTAGCACAAACCGTGTTTGATTAAGAGTTCCAACTACATGTATCCATATAGGAGAAAACAGAGTGAAACCTAAACATGAAAACGGTTACTGCAAAGGAACGGTTTAAGCTAGAAGAACGAAATTTGGTGAGCCAAGTGGGATTGGTGGGCTGATCATTAAATGGATGTATCATCAAGATTGGGTGAAAAAATGTTTGCTGAGATTTCCGGAAATTCCTAATTTTTGGAAGCTTGGCAACCCCTTTCAATGAAAGTGATTCTCCTCAATCTCTGCTTAGGGCTTCTTCAATAGGACACAAACCATAGCGATAGAACTTGGAACTACATTATTGTGCCAAGTTTCAAAGAGCTAGCACAAACCGTGTTTGATTTAGAGTTCCAACTACATGTATCCATATAGGAGAAAACAGAGTGAAAAATAAACATGAAAACGGTTACTGCAAAGGAACGGTTTAACCTAGAAGAACGAAATTTGGTTAGCCAAGTGGGATTGGTGTACTAATCATGACCTGCAAGTATCATCAAGATTGGGAGAAAAAAATGTTGCTGAGATTACAGGAAACTCGTAGTTTTTTTGGAAGCTTGGCAACCCCTTTCAATGAAAGTGATTCTCGTCATTCTCTGCTTGGGGCTACTTCAATAGGACACAAACCATAGCGATATATCTTGGAACTACATTATTGTGCCAAGTTTCAAATAGCTAGCACAAACCGTGTTTGATTTAGAGTTCCAACTACATGTATCCATATAGGAGAAAACAGAGTGAAACCTAAACATGAAAACGGTTACTGCAAAGGAACGGTTTAACCTAGAAGAACGAAATTTGGAGAGCCAATTGGGATTGGTGTAGTGATCATTAAATGGAAGAATCATCAATATTGGGTGAAAAAATGTTTGCTGAGATTTCAGGAATCTCACAGTTTTTTGGAAGCTTGGCAAACCCTTTCAATGAAAGTGATTCTCGTCAGTCTCTGCTTGGGGCTACTTCAATAGGACACAAACCATAGCGATAGAACTTGAAACTACAATATTGTGCCAAGTTTCAAAGAGCTAGCACAAACCGTGTTTGATTTAGAGTTCCAAATACATGTATCCATATAGGAGAAAAAAGAGTGAAACCTAAACATGAAAACGGTTACTGCAAAGGAACGGTTTAACCTAGAAGAACGAAATTTGGTGAGAGAGGTGAGATTGGTGTACTGACCATTAAATGGAAGTATCATCAAGATTGGGTGAAAAAATGTTTGCTGAGATTTCCAGAAACTCATATTTTTTTCGAAGCTTGGCAACAACTTTCAATGAAAGTGATTCTCGTCAGTCTCTGCTTTGGGCTAATTAAATAGGACACAAACCACAGCGATAGAACTTGGAATTACATTATTGTGCCAAGTTCAAAGAGCTAGCACAAACAGTGTTTGATTTAGAGTTCCAACTACATGTATCCATATAGGAGAAAACAGAGTGAAACCTAAACATGTAAACGGTTACTGCAAAGGAACGGTTTAACCTAGAAGAACGAAATTTGGTGAGCCAAGTGGGATTGGTGTACTGATCATTACCTGCAAGTATCATCAAGATTGGGTGAAAAAATGTTTGCTGAGAATTCAGGAAACTCGTAGTTTTTTGGAAGCTTGGCAACCTCTTTCAATGAAAGTGATTCTCGTCAGTCTCTGCTTGGGGCTACTTCAATAGGACACAAACCATAGCGAAACAACTTGGAACTACATTATTGTGCCAAGTTTCAAAGAGCTAGCACACAACGGGTTTGATTTAGAGTTCCAACTACATGTATCCATATAGGAGAAAACAGAGTGAAACCTAAACATGAAAACGGTTACTGCAAAGAAACGGTTTAACCTAGAAGAACGAAATTTGGTGTGCCAAGTGGGATTCATGTACTGATCACTAAATGCAAGTATCATCAAGATTGGGTGAAAAAATGTTTGCTGAGATTTCAGGAAACTCGCAGTTTTTTGGAAGCTTGGCAACCCCTTTCAATGAATGTGATTGTCGTAAGTCTCTGCTTGGGGCTACTTCAATAGGACACAAACCATAGCGATAGAACTTGGAACTACATTATTGTGCCAAGTTTCAAAGAGCTAGCACACACCGTGTTTGATTTAGAGTTCCAACTACATGTATCCATATATGAGAAAACAGAGTGAAACCTAAACATGAAAACGGTTACTGCAAAGGAATGGTTTAACCTAGGAAAACGAAATTTGGTGAACTAATTGGGATTGGTGTCATGATCATTAAGTGGAAGTATCATCAAGATTGGGTGAAAAAATGTTGCTGAGATTACAGGAAACTCGTAGTTTTTTTGGAAGCTTGGCTACTCCTTTCAATGAAAGTGATTCTCGTCAGTCTCTGCTTGGGGCTTCTTCAATAGGATACAAACCATAGCGACAGAACTTGAAACTACATTATTGTGCCAATTTTCAAAGAGCTAGCACAAACCGTGTTTGATTTAGAGTTCCAACTACATGTATCCATATAGGAGAAAACAGAGTGAAACCTAAACATGAAAACGGTTACTGCAAAGGAACGGTTTAACCTAGAAGAACGAAATTTGGTGAGCCAAGTGCGATTGCTGTACTGATCATTACCTGCAAGTATCATCAAGATTGGGTGAAAAAATGTTTGCTGAGATTTCCGGAAATTCCTACTTTTTGGAAGCTTGGCAACCCCTTTCAATGAAAGTGATTCTCCTCACTCTCTGCTTAGGGCTTCTTCAATACGACACAAACCATAGCGATAGAACTTGGAACTACATTATTGTGCCAAGTTTCAAAGAGCTAGCACAAACCGTGTTTGATTTAGAGTTCCAACTACATGTATCCATATAGGAGAAAACAGAGTGAAACCTAAACATGAAAACGGTTACTGCAAAGGAACGGTTTAACCTAGAAGAACGAAATTTGGTTAGCCAAGTGGGATTGGTGTACTGATCATGACCTGCAAGTATCATCAAGATTGGGAGAAAAAATGTTGCTGAGATTACAGGAAACTCGTAGTTTTTTTGGAAGCTTGGCAAACCCTTTCAATGAAAGTGATTCTCGTCAGTCTCTCCTTGGGGCTACTTTAATAGGACACAAACCATAGCGATAGATCTTGGAACTACATTATTCTGCCAAGCTTTAAAGAGCTAGCACAAACCGTATTTGATTTAGAGTTCCAACTACATGTATCCATATAGGAGAAAACAGAGTGAAACCTAAACATGAAAACGGTTACTGCAAAGGAACGGTTTAAACTAGAAGAACGAAATTTGGTGAAGCAAATGGGATTGGTGTAGTGATCATTAAATGGAGGAATCATCAATATTGGGTGAAACAATGTTTGCTGAGATTTCAGGAATCTCACAGTTTTTTGGAAGCTTGGCAACCCCTTTCAATGAAACTGATTCTCGTCAGTCTCTGCTTGGGCTTCTCCAATAGGACACAAACCATAGCGATAGAACTTGAAACTACATTATTGTGCCAAGTTTCAAAGAGCTAGCACAAACCGTGTTTGATTAAGAGTTCCAACTACATGTATCCATATAGGAGAAAACAGAGTGAAACCTAAACATGAAAACGGTTACTGCAAAGGAACGGTTTAACCTAGAAGAACGAAATTTGGTGAGCCAAGTGGGATTGGTGGGCTGATCATTAAATGGAAGTATCATCAAGATTGGGTGAAAAAATGTTTGCTGAGATTTCCGGAAATTCCTAATTTTTGGAAGCTTGGCAACCCCTTTCAATGAAAGTGATTCTCCTCATTCTCTGCTTAGGGCTTCTTCAATAGGACACAAACCATAGCGATAGAACTTGGAACTACATTATTGTGCCAAGTTTCAAAGAGCTAGCACAAACCGTGTTTGATTTAGAGTTCCAACTACATGTATCCATATAGGAGAAAACAGAGTGAAACCTAAACATGAAAACGGTTACTGCAAAGGAACGGTTTAACCTAGAAGAACGAAATTTGGTTAGCCAAGTGGGATTGGTGTACTGATCATGACCTGCAAGTATCATCAAGATTGGGAGAAAAAAATGTTGCTGAGATTACAGGAAACTCGTAGTTTTTTTGGAAGCTTGGCAAACCCTTTCAATGAAAGTGATTCTCGTCAGTCTCTGCTTGGGGCTACTTCAATAGGACACAAACCATAGCGATAGATCTTGGAACTACATTATTCTGCCAAGCTTTAAAGAGCTAGCACACCGTATTTGATTTAGAGTTCTAACTACATGTATCCATATAGGAGAAAATAGAGTGAAACCTAAACATGAAAACAGTTACTACAAAGGAACGGATTAACCTAGAAGAACGAATTTTGGTGTGCCAAGTGGGATTCATGTACTGATCACTACATGCAAGTATCATCAAGATTGGGAGATAAAATGTTTGCTGAAACTTCAGGAAACTCGCAGTTTTTTGGAAGCTTGGCAACCCCTTTCAATGAAAGTGATTCTCGTCAGTCTCTGCTTGGGGCTAATTAAATAGGACACAAACCACAGCGATAGAACTTGGAACTACATTATTGTGCCAAGTTCAAAGAGCTAGCACAAACAGTGTTTGATTTAGAGTTCCAACTACATGTATCTATATAGGAGAAAACAGAGTGAAACCTAAACATGAAAACGGTTACTGCAAAGGAACGGTTTAACCTAGAAGAACGAATTTGTTGAACCAGGTGAGATTGGTGTACAGATTATTAAAAGGAAGTGTCATCAAGATTGGGTGAAAAAATGTTTGCTGAAATTTCCAGAAACTCGTAGTTTTTTGGAATCTTGGCAACAACTTTCAATGAAAGTGATTCTCGTCAGTCTCTGCTTTGGGCTAATTAAATAGGGCACAAACCACAGCGATAGAACTTGGAACTACATTATTGTGCCAAGTTCAAAGAGCTAGCACAAACAGTGTTTGATTTAGAGTTCCAACTACATGTATCCATATAGGAGAAAACAGAGTGAAACCTAAACATGAAAACGATTACTGCAAAGGAACGGTTTAACCTAGAAGAACGAAATTTGGTGAGCCAAGAAAGATTGGTGTACTGATCATTAAATGGAAATATCATGAAGATTGGGTGAAAAAATGTTTGCTGAAATTTCAGGAATCTCGCACTTTTTTGGAAGCTTGGCAACCCCTTTCAATGAAAGTGATTCTCGTCAGTCTCTGCTTGGGGCTACTTCAATAGGACACAAACCATAGCGATAGAACTTGGAACTACATTATTGTGCCAAGTTTCAAAGAGCTAGCACACACCGGGTTTGATTTAGAGTTCCAACTACATGTATCCATATAGGAGAAAACAGAGTTTAACCTAAACATGAAAACGGTTACTGTAAAGGAGCGGTTTAACCTAGAAGAATGAAATTTGGTGAGCCATGTGCGACTGGTGTATTGATCATTACCTGCAAGTATCATCAAGATTGGGTGAAAAAAATGTTTGCTGAGATTTCAGGAAACTCGTAGTTTTTTGGAAGCTTGGCAACCTCTTTCAATGAAAGTGATTCTCATCAGTCTCTGCTTGAGGCGACTTCAGTAGGACATAAACCATAGCGATACAACTTGGAACTACATTATTGTGCCAAGTTTCAAAGAGCTAGCACACACCGTGTTTGATTTAGAGTTCCAACTACATGTATCCATATAGGAGAAAACAGAGTGAAACCTAAACATGAAAACGGTTACTGCAAAGGAACGGTTTAACCTAGAAGATCGAAATTTGGTGTGCCAAGTGGGATTCATGTACTGATCACTAAATGCAAGTATCATCAAGATTGGGTGAAAAAATGTTTGCTGAGATTTCAGGAAACTCGCAGTTTTTTGGAAGCTTGGCAACCCCTTTCAATGAATGTGATTCTCGTAAGTCTCTGCTTGGGGCTAGTTCAATAGGACACAAACCATAGCGATACAACTTGGAACTACATTATTGTGCCAAACTTTAAAGAGCTAGCACAAACTGGGTCTGATTTAGAGTTCCAACTACATGTATCCATATAGGAGAAAACAGAGTGAAACGTAAACATGAAAACGGTTACTACAAAGGAACGGTTTAAACTAGAAGAACGAAATTTGGTGTGCCATGTGGGATTCAGGTACTGATCACTACCTGCAAGTATCATCAAGATTGGGTGAAAAAATGTTTGCTGAAACTTCAGGAAACTCGCAGTTTTTTGGAAGGTTGGCAACCCCTTTCAATGAAAGTGATTCTCGTCAGTCTCTGCTTGGGGCTACTTCAATAGGACACAAACCAAAGCGATAGATCTTGGAACTACATTATTGTGCCAAGTTTCTAATAGCTAGCACAAACCGTGTTTGATTTAGAGTTCGAACTACATGTATCCATATTGGAGAAAAGAGAGTGAAACCTAAACATGGAAAAGGTTACTGCAAAGGAACGGTAACCTAGAAGAACGAAAATTGGTGAGCCAAGTGGGATTGGTGTACTGATCATTACCTGCAAGTATCATCAAGATTGGGTGAAAAAATGTTTGCTGAAATTTCAGGAATCTCGCACTTTTTTGGAAGCTTGGCAACCCCTTTCAATGAAAGTGATTCTCGTCAGTCTCTGCTTGGGGCTACTTCAATAGGACACAAACCATAGCGATACAACTTGGAACTACATTATTGTGCCAAGTTTCAAAGAGCTAGCACACACCGGGTTTGATTTAGAGTTCCAACTACATGTATCCATATAGGAGAAAACAGAGTTTAACCTAAACATGAAAACGGTTACTGTAAAGGAGCGGTTTAACCTAGAAGAATGAAAT